>NC_081756.1:17497649-17737225 GCF_963082965.1 Carassius carassius | reverse complement strand
GGTATAATCAGTTCCTCAGCAGAGTCGGGTGCAGATCTTCTTGAAGTCAAGTACTTTAAGGTAACTGTGTCTTTCTGAATTACACTTATGTGAGCACAAAAGCACTATTTATAAAACATCCTGTACAGTAATTGTCAAAACGTCTTGTGTTAAGTGACTGTTTTAATCCATGCTAGAGTTGACTAATGTAAGGACATTTCATGTCTAGAAAGGCTACAGCTCTTATCTTAGAACTATTAATTTAGGTTGGTTAGGTTAATATTTCACACAATAGTGATAGATTATAGATCCTCCATTATTAATCCTAGAATTACAGTGTTTACTTCCAAGATTCTTTACTAAGCTTCCCAGGACCCATGAATGGAGATCTTAACCTTGTTTGATTCATGTCTTTGTAGGCTGATCAAAATGGGCCCAACTTTGCAAGCCTTTACCAGAATACTGAGCAGAAGATCAGTGTAAGCATTTGTAAATGATGTTAGATAATAAACAGTTTTGGAAATTGAGATGCTAACTTCAAAAGATCTTCATATTGTCTGTGTGTGTCTTTAGGTGGTGTTCTCTTCTTTAGACTTGATGCTGCATACTGAGGCTCTCCTCTCTACCATGGACTTCCTGTCTACTGCCCTGTCCAACAGCAGTCTGCCCTCACCTGAGAGAGAGAGCAAAAAGAGTGAAGACACTAAAACTACCTCAACTAAATCCAGTAAACACAGACACGCAATCACTTAAACGGACAAACATGACATTTTTGCAGATGTATCATTAAGAATGAATGAATGAAGGACTGTTTCTGTCTCAGCTGCACTGAGCTCTCCCTCTGATGGTGACATCATTGACCTGATGGTGAACATGCAGCTCGGAGCATTTAATGTGTTGGTTTGTGACCAGAAGAGCAACATGGCTGACATCAGAATTCAGGGTTAGAATGCATTCCTGCTTAGAAAATGTTCTTTTGTATTACTTCATTACTGCTACTGTGAAACTACAATAAAAATGCATAATCTTCTTTAAAATGTAAATATGTTTTTTTTTTATATTATATTATATATTTCTATTTTATTTTTTATTTTGATTTAGTGTTTATATAAATGTTCTCCTCTTGTAGGTTTGGACGGTTCTCTACAGATGCAAGGAACTCAGATGCACATGTCCACACGTTTGCGTGACTTCATCATCATGAATGTGGATCCTAAAACAATTCACAAGAAGGCAAGCTAGCTAGACCGCTACAGTACACTTTTACAGTTTACTCTTCTTGATACATTTTAATTTCCTTTTACTTGGGCTTTTAAATAAACAGGGTACAACAAAAGTGCATTAAGATTTAGTTTCTGTTTTTTTTTTTGGTTCTCTAGGCCATCTCCATCGTAGGCGACGAGGTGTTCAGCTTCAGCATGAGTCTGACACCCAAAGCCACTGAGGGGGCTGGGTATACAGATACTTCAAAGGTCGATGGCAAAGTGAAACTCAACGTGGGCTGTATTCAAGTGGTCTACCTTCACAAATTTTTCATGTCCTTACTGGTGAGTTTAAATTGCACACATAGAATGCTGATTCAAGCACACAAACACACTTTCACTTTTTTCTCTACAGAATTTCAGTAATAACTTCCAGACAGCTAAAGAGGCTCTCAGCGCCGCCACGGCTCAGGCCGCAGAGAAAGCAGCTTCCAGTGTGAGGGATTTTGCTCAGAAGAGTTTCAGACTTGCCATGAACATCAGGCTGAAGGCTCCCCTTATCATAATCCCTCAGTCCTCCACATCCCATAATGCTGTGGAGGCAGACCTGGGTCTCATAACTGTGGAGAACAGCTTCTCTCTGCTCTCAGTGAAAGGTCGTCCGCTGCCTGCTGTCATCGATAATATGGATGTACAGCTCACACAGCTAAAACTTTCCAGGTAGCCCAATGCCTCAAAGCTTATCTAGGATTCTCAGACTTACTTTTTTTTATATATATATCCAATATGTGTCCATTTAAAGATCTGATAATGAACAGAATTCATTTAATTAATTTTCAAAATCCATATTCTAGTTGTCCATTATACACTATCTCTATATATGATTCCTCTTATACATCCTTTTGTTCAATATTCTCAGAATTTCAATGGAGCAGGACTCAAATCAGCCTAGTTTAAAACTGTTGGAGCCTGTCAACCTCGTTCTGTCTGTTAAACGTAACCTGGCGGCATCATGGTACCAGAAGATGGCTGCCATCGAGGTGGATGGAGATCTGAAGCCCATGAAGGTCTGTTCACATTATGCCAGGACATATTCTCAGCTTTTTAGAGTTTTTTTAGAGCAGTCTAACAGAAGTTTTTTTTTCTTTATTGACATAATTGCCATTTGAAATGAATCTGTCGTCACAGTCTATCTCTCTGTGGAGTTTACTAGTTTTGGCTGGTCCATTTTTCTTGGATCTGGTTATAATTAATTAAATAGTTTGAGTGATTGTGGGAAAATGTGAAGATTCTCACATTTTCTGACTGTGTTCCAGGTGGCTCTGAGTCAAGATGACCTGACTGTCCTGCTGCGGATTCTGATGGAGAACATCGGAGAGGCGAGCAGTGATCAATCTGACACACCGATCGGCTCAGAGGCAGCCCTCAAACAAGAGAGCGTGCTTGTCAGAGCTCGTGCAGCGACTGGTGAGGGAAGACGGACACACACAAATATTTTGTTTAATGATTTTTCTCCTAGAGGATGCTCTGGATTTATTTGTGTCTTGTGTAGATTCTGAGATTCTTGTGGAGAAGCTGTCTGAAAGTAAACTGGGGGACACAGAGCTGCTGGAGAGTGTCAAATTCAGCTTTAATGTGGAGTCCCTTGGCCTTACTCTTCACAGTAACGATCCTGCAAAGGTGCGTATGGAGCCTACAGATTCGTGAACATCAATGACTGTTTACAGTTACAGCCCATTCATAAAGAGAGTGTTATAGCTGGTTCTCTCTCTATCGTTTGATCTCTCTTTCTCTAGCCCTCTGTTCATGAGGAGCAGTCATGTTTAGGTGAATTTATGCTGTGTAAAATGAAGACTTTAGGCAAAATGTTTACTAATGGAAACATGGAGGTCTCCACCATCCTCACCACATGCACACTAGATGACAGGAGGAGCGGTATTCAGAGAGTCACATCCAGGTAGTTTACACACACACACACACACACACAAACAAACATTTCTGGTCAAATGTTTGGTATAATTAAGATTTTGCACCAAATTAGAATGATTTCTAAAGGTCATGTGACTGTAGTAATTGTTGCTGAAAACTCAGCTTTGCCATCACAGAGATAAAGTGCTTTTTAAAATATATTAAAATAGAAAACTGTTGTTTTAAATTGTAATAATATTTCACAATATTACTGTTTATGTACTGTGTTTTTGATCAAATAAATATAGCCTTTGTGAGCTTAAATTTAAAAGTCACAATTTTTCCAATGCTTTACTGGTAATGTATATAAAAATTTATGATTTTTTTTTTCTTAATCATAACAGATTACAACTAAGAAACATATTTAATCAATATGACATTACTTAAAATGATTTAACGGACTGAGCATTTCAGAAAAAAAGCATTTGCTAAACAGTTTTACAGTCCTGTTACAGTCCTGCCTCATCCCTCTGGTCTAATCACTCCGTATTATTTTGCCCTGTAGGATGCTGGGAAGGCGTGATGAGGAGACGTCAGAGCCCATGATTGATATGACATACTCTCAGAGTGTGGATGAGCGCTCGGTGGTCGCTGTGCTGCAGAAGCTCTATTTGTGCGCTAGCGTGGAGTTCCTGTTGGCTGTGGCCGACTTTTTTGTGCAAGCCCTGCCTTCAGGTCCACCTACACAGAGAGACAAAACCAATCAGCTGCCACTCAGATATGTCTCAGAGCCCAAAATCCAGAGTGAACCTAATGCAGGTATGAAAGAATGAATCGAAAAATGTGATTTTGAGTCCTGGAAAAGTCAACATTAACAAAAAATTAATGGTCATGGAAATAGTTACAGTCAGTATATATATTTTTCTGATCAGTTGTAAATTGATACTTCATCTATCATCAACACCAGCTCCGAGAACCAGACTGCGAGCAGTTGTGGTGGACCCAGAGATTGTGTTTGTGGCTAACCTGATGAAGGCAGATGCTCCTGCAATGGTGGCCTCATTCCAGTGTGATTTTAGCTTCCTGTCTGAAGACACGGGCCAGGCAATGAAGGCCAACATCAGAAGCCTCAAAGTGCTCGCCTGCCCCTTTATCAGGACGGAGGGTGACAAAGCTGAGACCACCGTATGCTTACTGATTTCTATTGTTTTTCTGTTTTAAATCTATTTTTACAACAGGAAACAATTTTGATGCTTATATTGCGCTTTAAGAGGTGCAGTGAAAAATGTATTGTAGGCTATGTAATTGCAACTGTATGTAATGCTTTGCAAATCATGAATTTGTTTCACTGCAGGTGCTGAGACCATGCTCTGTTGAACTTGAGACCAAAATGCCAACCAATGCCCCATTAACTGGTTCAGTAACTGTAGAGGAGTTCATAGTGAAAGTGGGTGTTATCTGTTTGCCATATTTATATTTTGTGAAAGGAATATGTATTCTACCTTTTCAAAAGTTCGGGGTTGGTAAGATTTTTTAATGGTCTTAAAAGAAGTCTCTTAAGCTCACCAAGGCTGCATTTATTTGATATAAAAAAATAAAAATTATATATATATACTATAACATTTAATTCTGTGATTGTAAAGCCATTACTCAAGTCTTCAGTGTCCTTCACATGATCCTTCAGAAATCATTCTAATATACTAATTTAATGCTCAAGAAACATTTTTATTATTATCAATGTTAAAAACAATTGTGCTGTTTATTTTGTTTGTGGTGATATTTTTCCCTTCAAGACTGAATAGAAACATAAAAGTACAAAAAGTACAATACAAGCTGAAAAAGTACAGCATTTATTTGAACTAGAAATCTATTGTAAATGTCTTTAAATTACTTTACTGTCACTTTTGATTTATATATTGCATCCTGGCTAATAAAAGTATTAATTTCTTTCTGAAATAATCTTACTGATCTCAAACTTCTGAACTGTATTGTATTGTTATTTTCTGTGTAAATATGTACAATATTGTTCAAACATCTCATGTTTCACATATCCCAGGAATACATGATCTAATCTGTGTTGAACTAACATGCTTTTTCTCTCTTAGATCTCTCCTATCATTCTTAACACTGTCATTACCATCACGGCTGCCATGGCGCCCAAACCTAAAGAAGAGCCGTCACAGCAGACGTCAGATGACTTACACAGCCTCTGGTCTTTGATGAATGTGGCTAATGCAAACTACTGGTTCCTTGGTGTGGATACAGCCTCCGAGGTCACCGAGAGCTTCAAGGATGTGGACAGCAGTAAGGATGGAGAGAGCTTTGAGATGAACGTGAAGGTGGTGCAGGTCACGCTGGAGTCAGGTTTGGGGCATCGGACTGTTCCCCTGCTGCTTGCAGAATCGTCTTTCACCGGTACTGCTCAGAACTGGTCGTCATTGCTCAGTGTCTCTGCAGATATGACACTGGAGGTGAATTACTTCAATGAGACTCATGCAGTTTGGGAGCCACTGCTTGAGAGAGTGGACAACGGCAAACGGAGGTGGAACCTTAAATTAGATGTTAGTAGAATTGCATCTCTTTTTTCACCCAGCTCCAACCCTGTCAGATATGTTGCGGGTTGTTCTGTTGGTGATTATTTGTTTGTGTTTCTGTGTGTAGATGAAGAATAACCCTGTTCGGGATAAAAGTCCATTTCTTGGGGATGATTTTATTATGTTGCCAGATCCTCGCACAGCCATCACCATATGTTCCAAAGACACCATGAACATCACAGTGTCCAAGTGCTGCCTCACTGTCTTCATCAACCTGGCTAAGGTAAACCATTCAGTCCAAAGAACAGCATTCACACACACACACACACACACACACACACACACACACACAAACTCATTTTCTGAGCATGCAATATCATTGTAACATTATTTAATTTCCCCATACATTTACTTAGACCTACATTTTTGAATTACACCTGAATCTTTTTGGTTTTTTATTGATTAATTAATCTTTTTAATAAGTTGGCATTTTACATTTTCTTTTTAATGGTGTCAAATCAGCATATTAGAATGACTTCTGATGGACACTGAAGACTGAAGTAATGGCTGTGAAAAATTCAGCTTTGTGGTAACTCTTTATTTTAAGGACCTGTCCTCACGATTAACTAGTTATGCTTATTAGCATGCATATTATTAGCATATTGACTGTTTATTAGTACTTATAAAGCACATATTAATGCCTAATTCTGCATGAGCCTATTTTAGATCCCATAATCCTACCATACCTAGACTTAACAGCTAACTTACTATTAATAAGCAGCAAATTAGGAGTTTATCGAGGCAAAAGTCAAAGGTAATAAATAATTAGTTGGTAATAGTCTATTAAGAATTGGTCCCTAAACTAAATTGTTGCCAGCTTTGCCATCAGAGCAATAAGAAAGTTATTCTAGTTTTTATTAATGTGTTTTTGATCAAATAAATGCAGCCTTGGTGAGCATAAGAGACTTTTAAAAAAGCCTCACCAGCCTCAAACCTTTGAATGGTAATATATGCTACACATCTAAAAATAACATTTCTCTCTCGTCAGGCGTTCTCAGAGAGCACAGCCTCCACGTTTGACCATTCTCTGAAGGAGAAATCTCCCTACACCATCCGCAATGCATTAGGCATTCCTCTCTTTGTTCAGCACAGTGCTAACCTGCGTTTGACTGGCTCGTCCTCGCTGGTTAAACTGCATGAATTGGCCGTGGATAAAAGTGTGGATTTCGAACATTCATCCTTTGAGCGTTCATCACCACTGTCTGCCCTGCAGAGGCAGGAAAGCTGCTTATTCAATCTCAGCATAGGTCAGTAACACGGACAACATACACCTCGTAAACTGTACAAATGCCTTGGCTAATGCCTCACCTAAACCTACCTAGACAGCATTTTTTGGGCATAATATGTTCTTAGAAAGTTCAAGCAGGTCTTTAATCCCCAAAAATGCTGTCTTGGCAGGTCACTCTTAAAAGTTTTGAACAGTCTAAATTCCTATACAAAAATAAAAGAAGTCAGATCTGTTGTTCTATTTGTTAAATTACCTTTATATATTTTGATGTTATCCTATAATATTTCAGCTATAGTCTAATCATTTTTAGGTCATGAATTATAGGTAAATTCATAAATGTCCCCTGTGCAGTTCCCTCAGGTTACAGTGAGATTTCAAATATCCCGTTGGGTAAGCCTGGCCGTAGACTCTATAATGTCAGAGGACCCATGCAACGGGATGCTGTGTCTGTTCTGCTTCAGATCGATGCCAGCGAGGGCAACAAGGTCATCACAGTACGCTCCCCCCTACAGGTTCGTCTGCTCACTTTAACTACAGAGTCCATACATCTGTTTACTTGTCTGGATAAAGAAATCATTAGTGAAAATGACCCTGTCAAAATCCCTGTGACATTGATTTCTTTTTTATGTGTTAACAGATTAAAAACCATTTTTCGGTGCCTTTTGCCATTCTGAAGTATTCTTCTGAACTTGGAGGGATGGTGAATGTAGGGGTTGCCGAGCCTGAGAAGGAGTGTCATGTTCCTCTAGAAGCTTACAGGTATAAATGAAGGACAAATGTAATTGCTTACTTCATTTGATTGAATTTTGCATTCATATGAGTCAAATACCGTGAAGAGCAACTTCTTTCAAGAAGAGCAAGAAGTTCTTTCACTACATATCATGCATATTTACTATTCAGTCACTATATCAGAGGTGTCAAACTTATAGTTTTTTTTTTTAACCTAGGCATACACATGTGGAGCACATGATGAACAATAGTCTAGAATCAACTTTATGCTTTGTTATGAATTAATTTCATATGAACTAATCCAAATGGAAACACTTGCTAGTTGCTTATTTAATGCACCGGTGGGCTTTAGATAACATCTACATTATATGAAATTGCTAATTGGAGAATATAAATTAAACACAAACACACAAAAAAACACATACTTTAGATTTTTTTCCACATAACTGCTCTTGGTTGGATAACTGTAGCTTTAATTTGCCATCTTAGAGTGAATATTAATACAAAGCTAAAACAAAGACCTAAAAATGGTCCAAAATAAATACATTAAAGAATTCTGCTACTCTGTCCTGCGGTAACTGGAAATATATATAGTTTTCTTTTCCTTGCAGGCAGTGTGTTTTTATTGGTTTTGTGCTTTATGATGTAACTTTCTGTGCTCTGTGTATTACTTCAGGAGTCAGTTGTTCTTGCTGCCTGTCGGTCCTTTAGAACATCTGTATGGTGCGTCCACCACATGCATCGCATGGAAGGAGCAGGTGCATGTGAGCTTAGAGGTTCAAGCAGTGCTGCAGTGTCCCGCAACAGACAGTAGCTTTCTGCCACTGGTGGTGAACACACTGGCCGTGCCTGATGACCTCAGCCACATCGGCAGCCATGAGGAAGGGGACTGGGACCCTGCTTACGTCATCCACCTGCACCCAGCTGTCACTCTCAAAAACCTGCTACCTTACTCAATACGTTACCTGCTGGAGGTGCAGAATATTGCTGTTTTGATACACAAATGCCTCAGCACATTTGGCATACACATGTTGGGGCTTGTTGACATTTTTATGTTTTTGAAGGAAGGCTGCATCAATTTAATAAAAAATACAGTAAAAACAGTAATATGGTGAAATATTGTTACAATTCAAAATAAGTGTTTTCTATTTTGAGTCTTCAGTGTCACATAATTCTTCAGAAATCATTCTATTAATTTACTCAACAAATACATATGCATATAATGATAAAAAATATAATGCATCCTTGCTGAATAAAACTATAAAAAAATCATAATCAAAATCATACTCGCCACAAATATTTGTATATGACACATTTGTATTGATTATAAAATCAGTATTGACATCAGTGTAATATTAGCCAGCAGTTGTTTATTAGAAACGCATCTCATCTCCCACAGGGTTCTGCCGACTTCTACGAGCTTCAGGAGGGCAGTTCGGCGGATGTGCTGAATTCGAATGTTGGCGGTGAATTAATGAAGCTTGTTTTGATCAAGTACCACGGTCGCAACTGGAATGGAAATATGAGGATTAGCAAAGAAATGCCTGAGTTCTTGTCCATCAGCTTCACCTGTGACACACAAGAAGGACTGACCGTGGACCTGTGTGTGCATGTGTCTCGAATGAATGGCAAAATGGTCCTCTCTGTTTACAGTCCGTACTGGATCATCAATAAAACGTCCCGTGTGCTGCAGTATCGTGCAGAAGATACATATATGAAACACCCATCTGACTTCAGAGACGTCATTCTGTTCTCCTTCAAAAAGAAGAATTTCTTCAACAAGAATAAGGTTGGATTGGGCTCTTTGGCAGTGTTTGATGGATATGCCTGTACAGCTATATTAGCCAAATATCTAAATCAATTAAATCATAAATATCAACATGAAGCTTAATGTGTTTGGGCTGTAATGTTCAGAAAGCCATGTTTTACTCCACTGTTTTAGATTTTGGTACGAAATGTTCTGCAAGTACTTCATAAATGTACATGCTGCTCTTCCTTTTAGTTGCAGCTCTGTGTGTCCACCAGCTCATGGTCCAATGGCTTCTCGCTGGACACCGTTGGTAGCTACGGATGTGTCCGTTGTCCAAACAAAAGCGGGGACTACTTGGTAAATGCTTTGAACATTTAATGAAATAAGATCAGAGATGCACTCTGAGAGTGATTACATTTGACTAAAATCTGTTTTGATGTCCAGGTTGGGGTTAGCATCCAGATGAGCAGCTTTAATCTGACACGGATTGTTACCATGAGTCCTTTCTACACGCTAGTCAATAAGTCCTCGTTTGAGCTGGAGGTTGGAGAGGTGCAAAACAACAATGGTTTCAGCTGCAAGTGGCACTACATCTCCTCCACAGAGGTCAGTGCTGAATTCATCTTTTATTAAAGGCAGAAGTATTCCTACACCATGTGTGTGTTTACCGTATGATTGTGTGTGTTACAGTGTTTGCCTTTTTGGCCTGAGGCCAGCACTGGGAAGCTGTGTGCACGAGTTGTGGGATCTGAATCTAGCTCCAAATCGTTCTTCTTCAACAAGCAGGACAACGGGACTCTGCTGCGCATGGAACAGGTGAACATGATCTGCCTGTAAACATGATGCTAAATATACTTTATTGAACCATACTGATCGCTTAATTCTAATCTTGGTTCCCATCAGTATGGTGGCGTGATAGTGGATGTGAATATTGCAGACCACTCCACTGTCATCAGCTTCACTGATTACTATGATGGAGCTGCACCTGCATTGGTTTTGAATCACACAACTGCAGCCACTGTCAACTTCAGACAGAGGTCAGTACCTCTTCAGTATTTTACTTCATATATACTTGATGAATGAAAAGTCTGAATATGTCTGATTAGAAAGTCCCTGAAAAACATTTCTGTGATTATAACGATGTTTCAGTAGTTAATAGTATCAATACCATAATTTCGCAAATCTTTTTTACTAGTTATGATACCATAGCAAAAACTAATTGTTATTAAAAAACATTGTTATTTAAACGTTAATGTAAATAATTACATGAGAACAATGTTTACTTACATGAGAAATACTTGAAGAGTATTACTAGGTTACTAGAAAAAAAGGTTACTAGAAATATAAATAAATTGTTTGTTTGATTTTTTTTTCATTTTTTAAATTTTTTATTTATCAAATAATCCTGAAAAAAAAAAATATATATATATATCACTGTTTCCACACATTTATCAACATTGATAATAATAAGAAATGTTTCCTGAGCACATTAGAACGATTTCTGAAGGATCATGTGAAATGATATACAGTACTAGGGTGGACTAAAAATTCAACTTTGCCATCATAGGAATACATTAAATTTGAAATTATATTAAAATAGAATATATTTTAGTTTGGCCAAATTTAAATAGTCTAATGCACAGATTCAGTACAGTATTCAGTTTTCATGAATTCAAATGAAGTGCCTTTTGACCATTCATAAGCACACCTGTATGATTATCAGGCACAAATGCTCCTTTTTATCAGCTGTGGTACCAAAATAATGGTACTTTTGACTGTGTCTCTGTGCTTGTGCAGAGGCTGTGAGGAGTCTTGGGCACTGAGACCAGGTGAAGCTCAGCGTTTTGCATGGGATGATCCAGCAGGGGAGCGGAAGCTTTGCTGGAGCTGTGAGGACCACAGCGGAGAACTGGACCTTGTAAAGGTTAGAGAGAAATCCTGGGTTAGTGAATCTCATGATCTGCTAATATTACTGGTCATGTCATTGCCATGTTGTTTTCTTTAGGACGAGTGTGGGCAGTTTGCTTACAGCAGCTTAGTTCAGATACACTGGGTGTCTTTCCTGGACGGCCGACAGCGGGTGCTGATCTTCACTGAGGATGTTGGCATAGTCTCAAAAGCACGGCAGGCAGAGGCACTGGAGCAGTCCCAGCAAGAAGTCAACATTTCATTAAAGAACCTGGGCCTGTCACTCATCAACAATGACATCAGGCAGGAGATCGCATACGTTGGCATCACCAGGTAACTAAACCCACACACAGCAGCCGTAAAATTACATTACATTATTAATTTAGCTGACGCTTTTATCCAAAGCGACTTACAATTGCTATATATGTCAGAGGTCGCACGCCTCTGGAGCAACTAGGGGTTGTCTTGCTCAGGGACACATTGGTGTCTCACAGTGGATTCAAACCCCGGTCTCTCACACCAAAGGCATGTGTCTTATCCACTGCGCCATCAACACCCCACTAATGAATCAATCAGAAAGATTATGGACTTTTAAAGAGGAACATAAATGCCACTCTTGTGATTGTTGATGGTTAAGAACTGTGTTTTTAAGTTCTGGTGTGGTTTGGGAGATGAGACCAAAGAACCGCTGGAAGTCCTTTAACCACAAGAACATTGGACTGTTGGAGAAAGCCTACCAGGACCTTATCAACAGCAAGAGTGAACCAGGCTGGACTAGACTAGAAACTGGCCTAGAGGTAATAAAGGATTTTACTGAAAAAAGTTTGATTAGTAAGATCATTATGATGCTGAGACATTATCGTCTTCTCTTTTTTGTTTATATTAAAACAGGTGAACTTTGAAAGATTTCCTATGGTGATGAGACAGCCAATTCCCTGCGCTATCAGGAGAAACTTCCTGCCTGGCATTCGTATTGAGTTGAAACAGTCGCCTCACCAGAGGAGTTTACGTGCACAGCTCTATTGGCTACAGGTAATGCCCACACACAATGTACCTGTTGAATATCACACTTCCATCATTTTTGCCATTTGTTCAATTGTTATGTGCACCATTCCAGGTGGATAATCAGCTTCCTGGAGCTATATTTCCTACCGTGTTTCATCCTGTTCCTCTTCCAAAATCTATTGTTCAAGACTCAGGTACGAGCACCAGTTAGCATATGAAGGCTTCATTTAGGCTAATCCGCTTCTGAGTGCACATTTAGAGTGAGTGGACATGAACACACCATATCTTAACTTTTATCTTTAGAGCCGAAGCCGTTTATCGACGTTAGCATCATCACAAGGTTTAATGAGCACAGCCAAGTCATGCAGTTTAAGTAAGTGATGGCACAGTTATTTCATAGTTTTGATGACTATTGTTTTAATTTGGGAAATATAGTGAAGTAAAGAATGAGTAGATCCAGCCTTTGACTGGCATCGTTTGTTTTTGTGTAGGTACTTTATGGCATTAGTGCAGGAGATGGCAGTGAAGATCGATCAGGGCTTCTTGGGAGCAATCCTCGCCTTGTTTACCCCAGCTACCGACTCCCAGGATAGTAAAGAAAGGGTAACTACTGCTTTTTTCTGACATGTGTTGTTGTCAGTAAAAAATTTTTACTAATAAAATAATCCATAATGATTGCATTAGTAACCACTTCCTCCAAAATTACTTTCTTTTGTTCTTGTGTTGTAATCCCGTGTGGCTTTATGTAATGTGACTGAAGAGGGGACTGGAGACATCAGTTTGTGTTTCTCTCTGCTTCAGAATAAGCTGATAGAGAAGGATCTGGAGGCGCTGCAGGCTCAGCTGATGGAGAGCTCCATGACAGACACCTCAGGCCTGAGCTTCTTTGAGCATTTCCACATCTCTCCTATTAAAGTAATGAACCAGCACCACTGTCCACTCCAAAACACAGCACATGTTCTCTTCAGGCTCACTTGTCACAGAATTCTCAGAAAAGACCTGCTCTCTAGTTTCAGTTTTTCACATGCAATAGCATGGCAGGACTGTTACATACAGTGCACTACCATTCAGTACATTGGGGTCGATAAAATGTTTCTCAACAAAGTCTCAACAATATTGCATTTATTTGTCAAATATACAGAAAAACAGTATTATTGAGATGTTGAATAACATTGAATTAAAATAATTGTTTGGAAAAATATGATGACAAAGCTGAATTTTCAGCAGCCATTACTCCAGTCTTCAGTATCACATGATCCTTCAGAAATGTCTTAATTATTTTATTATTATTGAACATGCTGAAAAACTGTGATCTTTAATTCTTTGATTTAATAGAAGGTTCAAAAGAACCAGGTTTATTTATAATAGAAATCTTAAAGGGATAGTTCACCCAAAAATCTAAATGATGTCATTAATGACTCACCCTCATGTTGTTCCAAACCCGTAAGTCCTTTGTTTATCTTTGTAACACAGTTTAAGATATTTTAGATTTAGTCCGAGAGCTCTCAGTCCCTCCATTGAAGCTGTGTGTATGGTATACTGTCCATGTCCAGAAAGGTAAGAAAAACATAATCAAAGTAGTCCATGTGACATCAGAGGGTCAGTTAGAATATTTTGAAGCATCAAAAATACATTTTGGTCCAAAAATAACAAAAATTACGACTTTATTCAGCATTGTCTTCTCTTCCGGGTCTGTTGTGAGAGAAAGTTCAAAACAAAGCAGTATGTGATATCCGGTTCGCGAACGAATCACTCAATGTAACCAGATCTTTTTGAACCAGTTCACCAAATCGAACTGAATCGTTTTAAACGGTTCGCGTCTCCAATTTAAATTATTTGCGTCGCGTGTTCCGAAGATAAACGCAGGTCTTACGGGTTTTGGACCAACATGAGGGTAAGTTATTAATGACATAATTTTAATATTTGGCTGAACTAACCCTTTAAATGTGTTTATTCTTTTGTAATAATGTCAAATGATTAATAAATTGCTAAAGGATTTCCTTGACAGGTAGCCACATCAAACTGTAAAATGAGATGTGATTGTTTATGACTGTGTGTGTTCATGTAGCTGCACCTGAGTCTGTCTCTGGGCTCCAGTGGAGATGAATCTGAGCAGGGTGATATGGTTGCAATCCAGTCCGTCAACCTCCTGCTCAAAAGCATAGGTGCCACACTCACTGATGTAGATGATCTGATTTTCAAGTAAGACTTTGAGCTGTGCATGCACCCTAAAAATGTCTTCCACATGAGCGTCGACTGACGTCCTTTTGTCTCACTCTTTGTTACAGACTGGCTTACTTTGAGGTGAAATATCAGTTCTACCGACGAGAGAAACTGATGTGGACGGTGATCAGACACTACTCTGAACAAGTGGGTGATCTAAATACACCCTCGTGCAATGTCAGAGTTCATTACATGAACAAACGCTCTCCAACACAATTACATTTTCACTTGAAATCAATGTATCAGAAGGATGTTCAGAGTCTGTTTCTCTCCTCATAGTTCCTAACGCAGATGTACGTGCTGGTTTTGGGTCTGGATGTTCTTGGAAATCCATTCGGGCTGATCCGAGGCTTATCAGAAGGAGTGGAGGCTTTCTTCTACGAGCCCATCCAGGTCTGACACATGCTGTTCATTTATCTGTTCAGGCCACATCATTTCATTCACTACAGATGTGAGTGTGTTGTCTTTCAAATGACAGACATGAGTACAGCTTTGACTACAACCCGAATTCCGGAAAAGTTGGGACGTTTTTTAAATTTTAATAAAATGAAAACTAAAAGACTTTCAAATCACATGAGCCAATATTTTATTCTCAATAGAACATAGATAACATAGCAAATGTTTAAACTGAGAAAGTTTACAATTTTATGCACAAAATGAGCTCATTTCAATTTTGATTTCTGCTACAGGTCTCAAAATAGTTGGGACGGGGCATGTTTACCATGGTGTAGCATCTCCTTTTCTTTTCAAAACAGTTTGAAGACGTCTGGGCATTGAGGCTATGAGTTGCTGGAGTTTTGCTGTTGGAATTTGGTCCCATTCTTGCCTTATATAGATTTCCAGATGCTGAAGAGTTCGTGGTCGTCTTTGACGTATTTTTCGTTTAATGATGCGCCTAATGTTCTCTATAGGTGAAAGATCTGGACTGCAGGCAGGCCAGGTTAGCACCCGGACTCTTCTACGACGAAGCCATGCTGTTGTTATAGCTGCAGTATGTGGTTTTGCATTGTCCTGCTGAAATAAACAAGGCCTTCCCTGAAATAGACGTTGTTTGGAGGGAAGCATATGTTGCTCTAAAACCTTTATATACCTTTCAGCATTCACAGAGCCTTCCAAAACATGCAAGCTGCCCATACCGTATGCACTTATGCACCCCCATACCATCAGAGATGCTGGCTTTTGAACTGAACGCTGATAACATGCTGGAAGGTCTCCCTCCTCTTTAGCCCGGAGGACACGGCGTCCGTGATTTCCAACAAGAATGTCAAATTTGGACTCGTCTGACCATAAAACACTAATCCACTTTGAAATAGTCCATTTTAAATGAGCCTTGGCCCACAGGACACGACGGTGCTTCTGGACCATGTTCACATATGGCTTCCTTTTTGCATGATAGAGCTTTAGTTGGCATCTGCTGATGGCACGGCGGATTGTGTTTACCGACAGTGGTTTCTGAAAGTATTCCTGGGCCCATTTAGTAATGTCATTGACACAATCATGCCGATGAGTGATGCAGTGTCGTCTGAGAGCCCGAAGACCACGGGCATCCAATAAAGGTCTCCGGCCTTGTCCCTTACGCACAGAGATTTCTCCAGTTTCTCTGAATCTTTTGATGATGTTATGCACTGTAGATAATGAGATCTGCAAAGCCTTTGCAATTTGACATTGAGGAACATTGTTTTTAAAGTTTTCCACAATTTTTTTTACGCAGTCTTTCACAGATTGGAGAGCCTCTGCCCATCTTTACTTCTGAGAGACTCTGCTTCTCTAAGACAAAGCTTTTATAGCTAATCATGTTACAGACCTGATATCAATTAACTTAATTAATCACTAGATGTTCTCCCAGCTGAATCTTTTCAAAACTGCTTGCTTTTTTAGCCATTTGTTGCCCCCGTGCCAACTTTTTTGAGACCTGTAGCAGGCATTAAATTTTAAATGAGCTAATTAAGTGGATAAAAGTGTAAAATTTCTCAGTTTAAACATTTGCTACGTTATCTATGTTCTATTGTAAATAAAATATTGGCTCATGTGATTTGAAATTCCTTTAGTTTTCATTTTATTAAAATTCAAAAAACGTCCCAACTTTTCCGGAATTCGGGTTGTACATAGAAAAGAGTGTGTCAGATATGATACCACAGGTATTTGAGGAAAAAATGTAAATGTCAGTCACCACTGTAATGCATGTAATGCTGTATTATGGCCATTAAACTGACCATCAAATCAGTTAATCCTTAAATTAAACAATACCATTTTAAGATATTTTTAGAGTGGGAAATGATATGTACATGTATTTTTATATACAGTCGTGGCCAAAAGTTTTGAGAATTACATAAATATTGGAAATTGGAAAAGTTGCTGCTTAAGTTTTTATAATAGCAATTTGCATGTACTCCAGAATGTTATGAAGAGTGATCATATGAATTGCATAGTCCTTCTTTGCCATGAAAATGAACTTAATCCCAAAAAAACCTTTCCACTGCATTTCATTGCTGTCATTAAAGGACCTGCTGAGATCATTTCAGTAATCGTTTTGTTAACTGAGGTGAGAATGTTGACGAGCACAAGGCTGGAGATCATTATGTCAGGCTGATTGGGTTAGAATGGCAGACTTGACATGTTAAAAGGAGGGTGATGCTTGAAATCATTGTTCTTCCATTGTTAACCATGGTGACCTGCAAAGAAACGCGTGCAGCCATCATTGCATTGCATAAAAATGGCTTCACAGGCAAGGATATTGTGGCTACTAAGATTACACCTAAATCAACAATTTATAGGATCATCAAGAACTTCAAGGAAAGAGGTTCAATTCTTGTAAAGAAGGCTTCAGGGCGTCCAAGAAAGTCCAGCAAGCGCCAGGATCGTCTCCTAAAGAGGATTCAGCTGCGGGATCGGAGTGCCACCAGTGCAGAGCTTGCTCAGGAATGGCAGCAGGCAGGTGTGAGCACATCTGCACGCACAGTGAGGCCAAGACTTTTGGAAGATGGCCTGGTGTCAAGAAGGGCAGCAAAGAAGCCACTTCTCTCCAAAAAAAACACCAGGGACAGATTGATCTTCTGCAGAAAGTATAGTGAATGGACTGCTGAGGACTGGGGCAAAGTCATATTCTCCGATGAAGCCCCTTTCCGATTGTTTGGGGCATCTGGAAAAAGGCTTGTCCGTAGAAGAAAAGGTGAGCGCTACCATCAGTCCTGTGTCATGCCAACAGTAAAGCATCCTGACACCATTCATGTGTGGGGTTGCTTCTCATCCAAGGGAGTGGGCTCACTCACAATTCTGCCCAAAAACACAGCCATGAATAAAGAATGGTACCAAAACACCCTCCAACAGCAACTTCTTCCAACAATCCAACAACAGTTTGGTGAAGAACAATGCATTTTCCAGCACGATGGAGCACCGTGCCATAAGGCAAAAGTGAGAACTAAGTGGCTCGGGGACCAGAATGTTGAAATTTTGGGTCCATGGCCTGGAAACTCCCCAGATCTTAATTCCATTGAGAACTTGTGGTCAATCCTCAAGAGGCGGGTGGACAAACAAAAACCCACTAATTCTGACAAACTCCAAGAAGTGATTATGAAAGAATGGGTTGCTATCAGTCAGGATTTGGCCCAGAAGTTGATTGAGAGCATGCCCAGTCGAATTGCAGTCTTGAAAAAGAAGGGCCAACACTGCAAATACATAAATGTCATGTTATTGTCGATAAAAGATCTAAAAGCAGTTTAGCAGCAAACTTTTTGAAAACTAATATTTATGTAATTCTCAAAACTTTTGGCCACGAGCTGTACAGTATGTAGCCTGCTATATTATTAATTAAATGTCTATAAATGTATATATATATATATTATTTATTTATATGACTTTAATATATTAAAATTCCGCTTTTTGTCTCGTGGTTCTACAGTTCGATTTAAAAAAACTTCTACATTTCTGACAGTTCTTTCATGTGTCAGGTTTTACAAGGTTATCATGTTATGATTTGTGTCGATTGATAACATTTGTTTGTGTGTGTGTAGGGGGCTGTTCAAGGACCCGAGGAATTTGCAGAAGGTTTTGTTATCGGTGTTCGAAGTTTACTGGGCCACACCGTGGGTGAGACTCCCTGCTTTCCTGCTTTTCTCTCTCAAACCCACATACAGTATACTCACAGAGGATCCTTAATGCACATTATTTTTGACATTATCTTTCTAGGGGGCGCAGCTGGCATGGTGTCTCGTATAACAGGCACTGTAGGAAAAGGCTTGGCTGCCATCACTATGGACAAAGAGTATCAGCAGAAACGGAGGGAGGAGATGAACAGACCCACTAAAGACTTTGGAGAGAGTCTGGCTAAAGGAGGAAAGGGTTTCCTCAAGGTACACAAATAGAAAAGAATCCAAGACGACATCAAAGCATTTTCCTTTCCAGTTTATGCAATATAGATAATACCACTCCATTGTTTTTTAGCATGAACTGACTTCTGTCATTCCTCTGTTCTCCTTCAGGGAGTGGTTGGTGGAGTAACAGGAATTGTGACTAAACCAGTGGAAGGTATGGCTATTTACTGCTCATGCAACACTCACTTGTATAACTTTGATCTTTTATGTATTCAGTAATGCCAAAAATGATTGGGAATTGAAAATGCACAAATACATATAAATCCGACCTTCACAGTGATGCATAATATATTGTCATGGGTTTAGGGGCGAAGAAAGAGGGGGCTGCAGGCTTCTTCAAGGGCATTGGGAAAGGCCTGGTTGGAGTGGTGGCCAGACCTACAGGGGGCATCATAGACATGGCAAGCAGTACTTTTCAGGGCATTCAAAGGTGAGAGACAGATGCACATGAATATTATATCTACATCCACACATATAAACACAGGCTCACACATTCGGACAGCCATGTACACATATACCACCGCTCAAATGTTTTGGGTTTGTAAGGTTTTTTTTTACTTATACTGGCATATTAATTCAGCAAAGACACATTAAATATATTTCAAATAGAGCTATTTTTAATTTTTATATTTCACAATATTACTGTTTCTGATCAAATAAATGCTGCCTTGTTGAGCATAAGAGACTTTTTTATTAAAAAACAAAACAAAAAAGAAAATCTTACTGACCCCAAACATTTAAGCGCATAATTCTTACTTCTAAATGATTTTTGTTTAAGCAATATTTTGAACCCAAAACTTGTATGTGGTCATAATAATACCACAAGTGGTTTTACAAGGGCACACGTTTAGTCATTTTTGCAGAGTAGAAATCTTGTCATTCCTACTGATGTGCACTTTACATACACATTTTGGAAAAGAAAATTAGATTAATGATATCCATTAATTTTCTAATATACTGTCAGCTGTCAACTGAGTGTCGGTGTCCTAATTCGTGTCTATGTTGTCTGTTTTTTGTTTTTTTTCTCACATTGTGTTGCTTTTGTTTTTCTGTGTGTCAACTAATTTTGTGACTCTTTCTTTCATGTTTTTCATAAGTTAATTCCTGGATGTGTTTGTTCTTTTTAGTTCAGTGAGTATTTGGAAGCTCATGAGTGTATATATGTACAAATGTGCATATGAAGGACTGAATGACTGAAGTGTGAATGTATGTTACCCAAATACATGACGGTGAATGATCCCTCTGCATTCACTCAGTAGGGTTTGCTTGTTTTCTTGGGTCTAACAAAAGTGAATTTTGCAGCATGAAAGAATTTTTAATCTACAGGGAATGAATGGTTGAAAGGTAAGCATTGCATCATGGGAAGCAAAGGATGTGAGCTGTAGTGCAGAGCATTCTGCCATAATCTACAGTTCAAGAATCCCCTTATAACTGGAGTAATTAACATGTGCCTATTTTCCATCATTGTTACATTTGCTTCTGATCTCCACACCCCTTTCACTGGTGCATTTTGGGGCCAATGGAAAGTCTGATGAGCAGAGCACAGTACAAAATAAGTACAGATAAGCACATATACTCATGTAATATGCTCCTTTAAACCAAAGGTTCAAATGGTGTGTAATAGTCATCATTTACTCACCTTTATGTCATTTCAAACCTGTTTGAAATTCATTCTTCTGTGGAACATAAAATAAGTTATTTTTTTAAAATGTTCCATGGACCCTTTTTACAGACAAGTTTGTATGTGATAACGAGTTATTATTAACATCATTAATCTAGTAAAGAGTATATACTTTTGTTTCATTTCACATTATTTCGGGCTCAAAGATCCATATCAAAAGACAAAAATACAAACATAAGCAGAAAACACACATACACACACAAGTCTGACCAGTGTAATCAGTCTCTTTTTCTTTCTTTTTTTCTTTTATAAAGTCAGAGAAATGCTATCATGCATAGTTTTTTCTTCTTTAGCTATTGGAGCAAATGGAAATTCAAAAATGATATTTGTTGTTGTGTCCGTTTGCCGCTGTTTTAGAAATTTACCAAACTTTGATGACTTCTGCTGTTGACATCTGCAATGACTGACACCTAATGTGAAAAGGATCTATTGAGTTTCATTATATGGACAAATTCATCTTTTGTGTTCCACAAAAGGAAGAATGTCGTAAAGATTTGGACCAACATGAGGTTGTGTAAATGAGTGTAATTTTGGGTGAACTTTGGATAATGTCCCTCTTTCTGACTGCTCTGCTTGTCAGACCCAGTCCTCTGCATGAGCTCACTGCGCTGGACTCTATGATACAGCACTGCCTAGTGTGACCATGCACTCTCCAACCAATAGCAAAAGAAGCATTATGATTTCAAAGGCAGTCGATGACCAGGCTAACCAAACACATTGTGCACCCACGCCTTTAATTCTGCCCTGGAAAGATTAATTGGCCAGTCTGTGGTGTTCCTGCCCCTGGCTTTTTCATGCCAAACCTTTCACGACAAGCTGGAACAATGATGCCCCCGACAACCCCTCCAGTGATTCTCTAGCATATATGCACTCAATCATCACCATTCATTCTGCTCTCCATCTTATACACTTGAATCAATCTACTGTCTGTATGAACTAATCATATTGCTTTTCCATGCTCCAACTATAGAAGTAACCAAAGGTGAGAGAGGGCTCAAGGAATCAACACACTGCACGCAATAGCACAAAGAAACTTTGTAGTTTGATGATTTTTAAATGACTCTTGAGATGAATTGTATTTGTTCGAGGCTGTTCGGGCATGAACTTCATTTGAGTAGATTCTGTTCACTACCTGTTGTTAAGAATGACTCACCCATTGCCCACACATTTTAGATGAACAAAAAACACTAGATCCCAGGATGTTATCTTTGTGAGAGTTATGTAACATGCTGCTGATGATTTGATTTGCAGAGTGGCAGAATCGACTGAAGAGGTGACTAAATTAAGGCCAGTGCGTCTCATACAAGAGGACGGCATCCTACGGCCCTACGACCAACATGAGTCGGAGGGCTATGACCTCTTTCAGGTGAGGTCACCTGTCAACCCCACTGACCAGACTACTAGACCCTGATGAGATGGATTTTAATCAGCATAACCCTCCGTTTTAATTTACAACCACTAACTACTAACAGCCAAATTGTTTTAAGGACTGGAGTCAGTTTGACAAATGAAGGCAAAACCATTGTTTTTTCATGAACTGGTCAATTTCAAGATTTTGGACTATTTTGCTTCCATAGCATTGTCATATTTCGACTATTCCTCATGCACTGAGCAATAAAACTCCACTTCAGTAGGACTTACATGCACTAGATTTATTCTTATTTATATTCAGAAGGTTTTTACAGAGGGGTTCGTTCATATATAATATATCATCCTTATTTATGAAACATTTTATTCCTAAAAATGTGTAGTTTTTTTTTCTATCTCCTGAATGTTAACAGCACTTTCTGATTTATGGAATAATGATAATAATAATGATAAAAATATTCTCTCTAAAATCCTCTCTGTAAAACCTTCTCAGAGGTTGAACTGACTCCTGCCATGCTGTGAAGAAATTAATTCCTGTTTGCCTACTCATTTTTTCTTTTTCTCTCTTTTCTGTCCTTTCCCAAATGCAGCCTGAGGAAATGTAAATTGGGAGTGGGAGATGGGATTGGAACTATTACCTTAAATATGTTACTGAAAACATTTGAGAACACAGAGATATTGTAGCACTTAAATGAACCAAACTGGATATCCAGTACTGGACTCAGTCTAGCCTGGTCCACCTACAGTAGAATGTTACATCATTGTGTTTAGAAAATTATATATTATCCTAAGTCTGCATCTGAAGTTGTCTGTCTTGTGCACTTTTATGAATGTGCTACTTTTCTTATCTAGAAAACATTTGTTTTGTTTATTGAAAATAATTTCAGCATTATACCTCAGACATTTTTTAAGTTATAACAGTTTTATATCAGTATAATATATATATATAATTGCATTTAGTAGTTATATATATATATATGAACTCACTAGTCAATATCATATTTCTTTCTAGAATCTATTATTTGAAATTCACAAAAACAAGGTCATTTTAAGACTTTAGAGCCACACTGGCAAACAATAACAGATTTTCATTATTAATATTTAAACAATTATAAGATTTGTTAGAAATAGGATGTGGAACTTCCAAAGTTGATCTATTTTTCTAAACTTCATTTTAGTTTCTTTGAATTTATGTCTTTAAATATATTTCCATGAATCTCAAGTCTGTTAACACAATATCACAGTCTATATAAAAGTCATTCATTAAAAATATAATGTAAACATTATGAATACATAAAAATGCATATTAATATATGCAAACCTATATTTATGCACTAAATAGGCATTTTACAGTGCATGTTGGAATTAATGTCTGATGTATTTTCCTATATTTATATGCTATATCTTATATGAGACGCATGGTTCATAACTGTCGTGTGATTGTTTGTTTTAATGTGGCTTTACTGTATTGTAATTGTATTCATTGAAGAGGTTGCTTGAGGCCTGTGTTTTGACCCAAATAATCTGGAATAAATCAATACTCCTCTTTGCCACGATTGGTTTTATGCATTTTCTGATTTTTTTAGTTAATTTTGATGCAGGTCATTATTGCTGAAAATACTGCGGTGCAGTCACTACTGTATTTTGTGTATTGTGCTGTATGAGTGTGCATGTTTTTCAGAGGTCTGAGATTAAACAGTTGAAGGGAGAGATCTTCAGAGAGCACTATGTGTACCCGGGGCGCAAAAAAACAAACATCATTATC
Source organism: Carassius carassius (assembly GCF_963082965.1). Classification (NCBI taxonomy): domain Eukaryota; kingdom Metazoa; phylum Chordata; class Actinopteri; order Cypriniformes; family Cyprinidae; genus Carassius; species Carassius carassius. Next base: position 17,713,515 of record NC_081756.1, on the reverse strand, counting down.
ACCAACAGGTATTCCAACAACCGAAAAATGATGAAACGGTGGCATTTTGCCAGTTTTCCCTCCTCCATATGTTCTTGCTGTGTGTTGGTTTATTTATCATGCAGGAGAGTGATGTGTGTGAAGGAGATCGACGTGATTGGACATTTCAATAAAGAATGGGAATGTAAATTTGAGTACTTTCAAAGCCCTCCAAGCACAGAAGGAGGAGATTTGAAGATATATTACCGGGTACATAAATGGCTTCCTTTTACATGCTTCCTAACAGCACAGTGATAAGTGTATAATTTAAAACATACTGATCAAGTCATGATCAACTAATTAACATTGCTTAACAACCATCTGGATGTCGGTGCAGGAACACAACAAATTAAACCTCATTAGGAAGGATGGACAGACGCCTGTCAAAGTGATACACATGAGACATGCTGACATGGCTGAGGTAAAAATCACAAGACATGTGGCTTTTGTGTGTGTGTGTGTGTGTGTGTGTGTGTGTGTGTGTGTGTTTGTGGATTATAAGTTAAAACTGCTGCTTGAAAATGATTTAGCTTTTGAAGGGATAGATCACTATTGAAAAATTGCTGAAAATGCATTCATCCTCGGCCCATGTAGAATATAGATGTGTTTGTTTCTTCATCGGAATAGATTTGGAGAGATGTAGTATAACATCATCCTCAGCACTGAATGGGCGCCATCAGAATGAGAGTTCAGAAAGCCTAAAAAAAACCAACATTGTGGATTGTGATATTTTTATAAGATGTCATGCTAATGGCACCCATCCACTGCAGAGGATCCACTGGTGAGCAACTGATCTGTTTTAAATGAAGAATCAATCTCATCTAGATCTTGCATGGGCTAGTACGTTTTCAGATCATTTCTCATTTTTGAGTAAACTATTCCTAAAATGAATGTAATTTCATTCATGTGAAACTGGCAAGCAAAATGTCAATGTCCAGTGTTGAACATGACACTTTACATTTAGCTTGCTGTTTCAGAGATGCCAAGATGTGATTAAGCTAGTTCTACAGGTTGCACTAGTTTTATCTCCTTCAAGCTCACATGCCTTTATGCTGAGTAAAAGTACAAAATGACTGCTCTTCATTTTCTGTCAAGAAGAAGCGGTGGCTTCTTTGACCTCTTTTGCTTCACACTCCACAGAGACTGCGACAAGGAATTGACAGTGCCCAGTTTGCACGCACGCAGTATCGGATGGCACGGCAGAAATCACAGCGCTTCATCAAAATGGGCAACATTTAAATCAGCCAGTCGAACCATGTAAATGCATTCCCACATCTTAGTTTAACATACTGCCTAGCATTCAAAGCATCAATTATGTATAGAAATATATGTTAGCAAATGTATTAGTTAATCTTTAATGTGTCTGAATTTTTGGAGTAAGAACTACTTTTTTATGTTTTAAGCACTTCCTCTTGTGTTTTGCTCAAGGTCTTTTTGATGGGATAAAAAACAAATATGGAAAAGAGATTTCGTTGTTAAATATTTTGTTTGATTATTTTGCACTTGCCATAAAAACATACATCGCTTCGATATGTGCAATATGAGTCTTGAGCAGTTTAGCTCACTTATCTGTCAGGAAAGAATGGTATACAACATTTTGTGTTCTAGCTCAACACACATAATACACAAAGTTGCTCTCAGCTTCTTAAAAATTTTAACCCTACAAAATTGTTCTCTCTCGTATTGTTTTAAAGACACACATATGCATCTTTTATCCGTTGCAGAGGGAAGTCAGTGTACTATGAAAAAAAGTTACAATTACAGACCACACCTGCTATTTGAGGTGGAGAATATGATATAAGCTTTACCTTTCATGATTACTTGTTTGTTTTGGAAGTAACCAAGAAATTGTTAAAGGGTGTGTGTCTATATGGCAATGAAAGATTGGGCTGTATTCCACAGTTTTCCCACAATGATGTACAGTGAATAGATCCTCTCCATGTTGCTAAGTAACTGGGCTTCCTGTATGTTGGTGCAAGTTGGCCTGGTGTGGGCAGGAAAGGAGAGGTTGGTTATCCCATGCCCTAGCGCTGGGTATTTCCATGTCCTCTTATTTCCTATACATCAGTTGATAAGACATACACCCACAGGTCAATGCCACTGTGTGTAGACAGCTGTAACAACTGAAGACACCAAATGTCCTAAATAATCTCCACTTATCCATTGCAAACACTGGGAATGTCAGGGGTTACAAAAGAATTTTCCAATCTCATCTGCCTCTCTACATAATAGCTGTTCTGAGAAACATTCAGTTTACTGTAACTCTTATCACAACCTCATACGTCAATGCAGCACAGTAAATCTGCAGTATCTCAGATCAGTCTCATGACTGAACTCTACTGTAAAAACTATCATGGGTTCATGCCACTGTAATTAAAACTATAGTATTGCACCTAAAATTAAAAGCTTAAGAGAATCCAGTTGGCTAAAAAATAAGGGAATATAACATTACACATTATTTTCATGACATTTTAATATAATTACATTTCTAACAAAGCTCTGTTGTGCATTATATAATATAGTAATGTTTATTCTCATACATAACGTTATTAAGTATTATCTAGCAGATCTATATTTTATACTGGGAAAATTGCGTCTTTAAAAGTTGCAATTCTCAATAGTAAAATACTTTTAAAAACTTGAAAAGACCTAATACCTAATAAATGTTTTGGACTCGTCATAAATCTGTTGTTTCTCTGTCTTTCTTATAGTGATTCTAGCTTTAAGATAAACTTCTTCATACACGACCGACCACACATGCGCCTCGATCGATTCTTGCAGGCTCTGAACGGTGTTTAGCGGAAGTACGTCAGCAGTAGAGTTGTGACGTTCGCGAACGAACCGATTCTTTTGAACGGCTCATAAACATGAACGATGGGAGCCGAGTCGCGGCTGGAGGGGAGCCGTTCTTTCTGTCGTTCTTTTTTCCTATGCGTGTTTCACACAGATGCACACAAATGAGCTCCTCCGCGAGACAGAACAGTTATAGGGGGAGGGGCGCATCCAGCGCAGGCCAACCCTTTATAGCGTGATGATATTAGTTATTAGTTGTGCACGCATCCTTCACGTGAGTAGGACTCCAGTGGAAAAAAAACCCTGCGTGCCTCTGTCATTGTCAGCTGTCACAGACATTCATTGCAGCCCACTTTGTTATTGTTCATTGACTTGAAGTGGCTGATGTCCTATTTGCAAAGTTTACAGTAGTATGTAGAAATTTCCATTTTATTTATTAGAATTTTATCTACTTTAAATATTTTTAGTTTTCTATCAAAATGTTCTTGTGTGATAACAATGTTCTTGTGTGGAAGTGTTTGTAGTAAAAGCTGTTTTGCACAGAAATTCATTGCAGCTGGCTTTGTTTTTGATGTTTATTTGTGAGTAGGTATTGCATGAATAACATAAGTCAACGTAGCTTTACACACACACACACACACTTTGTACTAAAGGTAAATCCAAAATAGTGATGTCACTGTCTAAGCAGAGGGATTTGTGCAACCCTATGGAATATAGTCCACACATGACAAACGAGGTAATAATCAATATTTCAGAATAATTCAAACTCAGATATTGGTGTGTGATATCTGAGTTTTAATTATTTGACTACAAATCTCACCTCATCATTCCTCCCAGTGATTATTTCCAGGATAAACTGAGATGCCCCCAAGCTGGCTTCTTAAAACTGACTAAATATTTAAAAGAGCCGTTCTTTTGAACGGCTCTTTGAAAGGAACGGATCGCGAAGATCCGGATCCCCTCAAAGAGCCATAAATCCCATCACTAGTCAGCAGCATGTTCGCTCATCACATGTCAAGCATGCTGTGTGCGTGTTTGTGTGAGTGAGGGAAAGAATCTAGGCGACACAACATTTGAGTCTCTGAGAACATACGGGCATTTATTTATAACATCCTGCATCTTGAGATAAAGAACTTGACAATGCAAATAAATTGTTAAATTAATATTCTAAAAAATAATATATATAACTCAAATATTAACGACGAGCCTCACTCAATTGTCCATATGAGCAGTTATACCTGCCAAAGATTATTAAAGTGCACCGATGAACAAATATGAGTCGAACCGGTTGAACTGATTTTGATCTATATTTGATTATGTGTCTGTCTAAACGATTCATTCGTTAACTGAATAGTTTCGAAAGGAATCGCGGTGATTACGGTAAAAATTCACAACTCACCGACTCATTGAGCCCTTTAAGTATGTTTAGTTGCAGTAAACGTTAACAAATGAAGAAGATTTTAAATACGATATAGTTTAATTATTTATTTTAATGAATAACAATTAGCATTTTTACTTTTACTAGGAAGAGATGTAAAAAAAATTAATGTTATTGTGGTTCATTTTAGATGCAAATTACATTTAGGTTCTAAATTAGGCTACATTTACATTAGTATTAACTGATTCATGGTTGCAACAAACACAATTATGAAGCAAGCAACTATTTAACACTCATGTAAATAAATCTTAAGCGAAATGTCCCCCTTATGGCTTCGCTGGAATGTTTGGAGCATGTCAGTGTATGTTTTGTGTGACTGTGACCGTGTCTCGCGCTCAACAGCGCTGTCTGTGGACAGAAGGGCCACACCCGCTCCCATGAACACTAACAGATCTGTCACACGCTAAAGTGCAATCCGCACCAAAAGACGATGTAAAACGAATCCGAGTTGTTCAACAAAGCTTTCCCTTTGTAATAGTAACTGAAGCCCGCAGATGAACATGGAGTCTCCGCCAGAGTCCGTCTCGTCGCCGCGCAAGGGCGCTTCTGAAGCGGACGCTTCGGTGGAGGACAGCCCGGTGAAACTGGACAGCAAAGCTGAAACCGACAAACCAGCACCAGTTCGGCGGCAGAGTTGCTCGAGTACCAACAAGGGTAAGGCTTGAAGAAAAAGAACCGAATCTTGCTTGTGAATTATTTTCCATCTTAATCAAGTTGACGGAGATCAAATCTAGAACTAATTTGATCTAGAACTAACGTTAGCTGTTTCATACTTGCGCTGAATTTACAATTGATTAAATAGATTAAACATCATGTTATTTTACCTATATATGGAGGCCTGGTGGAAGTCAAGTTAGCATATTAACTGATGATATACACATTTGTCGGCGAGCCCAAACATTCAGGGCTACTTGCTATCTGTCATTTCTTAATTAAGTAGTTAATGAAGAAGTGCTGTTGTTTTTCACGACTGTCACAGCTTTATTTTCTGCTCTCATTGTGTTTGTAGTCGATAGACAGCGCTGTGGCCAACGTGTCCGTGTTTCAGCACTACTACACAGAATCTCTTATTTGTGGATGTAAGTCAAAGAAATGTCTGTGTCATTCGGTAGACGATCATAATTGACACAGTCAAAGCAGATTTCGGGTCCGCTTGGCTTTTGGCAGTCATGTCTGCGGCTGTGTCTCAAAACCTAGTCTGTCTATCAATGCAGCATTCTTGGGCATCATATGCAACCATGTAGCCTTCATATGCAGTCTAAATAGGCAGCTTATTCGGTATTGAGACCCGTGTGTCTGGCAGGCGTGCTGTGCTTGCGCGCGCGCTGTTATGTAACAGGTTAAGTCACACACACAAGGAGAGGAAATGAAGGGGTATTTTCACGTCTTTACCGCTCGTGTAAACAATTTGGGATTTATGTCATACTTCGGTTTTTAAAGCACGCCATATTTTCCCTGTTTTTGACACAGTTGCACAGTTTTCTCTTCGCGGACACACTGTCTAGTGTAGTGTCCCTGTTACATAACCAGAGGACGGAGCCATGTAGGCTACGGTTATGGATCCGGCTGCTCGGGGAGTTTCAGTTAGACTCGTTAGACTCGGGAAAAGAGTTAGGATACTCCTAACCCGCGAACTTATATTCTCATATTCTCCTGCTTAGTTAAGATAACTGTCCCTGAGGATTGGCCAAATGAGTCGCTCAGTATTAAAGACTAATTTCAAGGTGCGCAGGAGAATGTATTTATTTATTTATTATTTTACACTGGCTGAGATTTACAACATAGTTTACTTAAAAAAAAAGATCCCCATGAATCCATTTCTCCTTGGTAAATTCAAAAAAAACTTTTCGCTGTCTTTGACCCATGTGAGTTAAATAGGCTATTTGCGATTTTATGTGAGGGTGTTAGTATGAAACATGAAGACCAATAAAGTCAGCATGGAATTAATATTCACCCTAAAGTCATCTGGCTGAACTTGTGAATGATTCATCCATGAATGTGTTTCATTTGTAAGGTTTTTTTCTTCTTCTCAAGCTCGCATTCACATCTGCCTCCATCCAATCAACAAATGATGGATCAGACTAGTCTCCACCCTAATTTTTTTTTCTTTTTTTAATAATTTATTTTACTTGGATGTACATCACAATACGGAAGAAAATATGTCACATCTCAACTTTAAAATGATTCTTATATTATTCCTCACACCAAGGCCCAAACAATGGAAATTCTGTCCTCATTTACTCATTCTTATGTTGTTTCTAAACCTGAATCACTTTCTTCAGCATTTGTCAAAATATCTTATTTTGTGTTTGACATTTTTGGGTGAACTATCGCTTTAATGTAGTCTTCTTCCGCTTCAGCAGCTGAGACTCTTCCTCTCAGCAGTCTCTAAAAGCTCCATATTTTACACAAGTGCAGGGACTACCTACCCAAACTGATGTGAGTTACATAACTCTGTTTCCGCAAATTATTCACCTCAGTGGAGGTGGTGGGCTTCAGGGTGGACAAGTTGCTACACACTAGCACTCTGCTAAAAATGTGCAAGGCCATCGCAGAGCATCTAATGTCCACTTGAAGCTATTGTGCAGTGGGCCTCAAAATTGATCCTGATTGAGCCGACTTGTGGGATGTTTTTCAACTTTGTGGGTTGACGCGACCCCACTAATGCGATGTTTATTTAGTAAACAGCTATACAAAAAAATCGGATTTGAGAAAAAATTGTAATTGAGCACTTAGGCTCGCAGTGTGAACGTAGCCTATGAAACATACTCTCAGAAAGAGAGCAGACACCCAAGCCTAGGGTTTTGTACTGTAACAGAGGGTTTTTGCAGTGGTGACAGGCATAATTGGCTACAGGTGCGCCCCATCTAATGCTGCTGGGCAAAGTACTTTACACACCCTCCAAATCACAGTTGCAAAATGGCCATTGCATGATGTTTGGTGAGAGTAGGTGTATGCATCAAAGTGAGAGTTATGTAGGATCTTCACTTCACTTCACTCACTCTAGGCTAATAGAATATTGCTACCAGGCCTGACGGTAACCTGAGATTTGCTGGGGATTTAGACAAGTTCAAAAGTACAGAACACTGACGTGATTGTAAATGTGGTTGTTGAGGAGCTGTTGATATGAAGGCAAGGTCTCAGGTAGATACTAATCACTAACTGCTGCTTTTAGGTAGAGTAGAAGCGTGTTGTCCATCTGGTGGAATATTTGATTGCGTGATACACTCTGATCATGGGCGCCGTATAGGGGGGAAAAGTTAGGACAATTCCGAGGGCCCCTGGCTGACAGGGGGCCCAACAAATAGGTAAAAACTAATTAAAAATTTGTATTATATTATACACTATATAAACCATCATCGAGTATATTTCAAATAATAATAAAATGAATGATGTATTTGATTTTACTTATTTTGGCAATAAAAGTTATATCACCATTGACCAAAAAATAAAACATCCATATTGATACCCCCCTGTATCTGCATGAAATGGTTTGGTCCTGCCTTAGCGCACTCATCAGTGACGGTGTTTAGTTAAGCCTGGTTCACACGGGACGATTTTAAAATTGTCGGCCGATTTTCCAAACCTGAGAGACCCCACACACGGCGATAAAAAATCACGGGTCTTACAGTTGTGGTCATACAGCGTGTGGTGTGCAGCCACACGGCAAAATCAACACATCACACACGAACCGATTCGACTCCCGAGCATTCCCAGGTCAGACGGGAAATCTCGCAAAATCCCTCGAGATCAAACGTGACTTCAGAGTAAACAATCATGGCGGCCGAAGAGGATGCAGTGGCCATAGTTTGTGCTTTGTTTGTAACCGAAAAAAAACCATAAGAAAAACAAGAAAAGGCGATGGTCAAAGAAGTGGAGACAAAGTCCTCCATCTCCGACATCCACCGGACGATCTGGTGCGCCAAGCCGCCGGCTGTTTTGATTCTGTTTCCCGGTACTTCCTCGTCACCTCGCTTTCTGATTGGCTACACGCTACAGTCCACAGGCTGCGTGATCGTTTGTCCTCGGGGGACACCACACACGAGAAGAAATCGGGCCAAATAAATCCAACATGTTGGATATCCCCGATTTGAGATCGGAGCGGTCCCGACGTCCTTCCGAGCAGAGGAGAGCAGTCTTAACACACCACACACGGCAGGAATATCTGATCAGATTATTTTACGATAATCGGAGCATCCTTAAGATTGTCGGAAGGTGTCAATCGGGGCTAAAATCGGCCTAATTATCCTGCCGTGTGAACCAGGCTTTAGTTGCAAACAGTCAATCAATGCACAGCGCGCTAATAAATAATAAAATGCAAACTAGCAATCTGAAACAATGGCCTCATCACCCGAAGGGGCAGGGATGAGGTGACCAGACGACCCGTTTTTCCCGGGAGTCACAAATAGTGGTCGATTAACTTAAAAATAATGAAGGTGGGGATAGGCGGAATCACTCTGATAGAAGTTCTCTCTCGCGCGCGCTCTCCATTTCAGTGTCAGTATTTAATGCATGCCTTCCGTCTGAAAAGGACAGCATTCCAAATTAAAAACCTATGTCATTAATTTTAACCAACAAAAGGCGTTAAATAAATGTATATGTTAAGTAAAACCTACAGTATCTGAAAAATGAGTTTCATTGTTGCTCCTTTTTCACTTCTGTTGAATGGATAGTTCACACAAAAATGAAAATTGTCATAATTTATTCAAGATTTTCCAAATGTATTCCTTGATTTAAAATTCTCATAAGCTTAATTGATTTGGTCTAAAGAGAGAAGAATTAATGATTATTTTAATTTGAAAACTACATATAAATTAGCTACCACTGTGTTAATGACTTAGCGTCATTCCAGGGACTCCAGGGAGGCATAAGTGCCTTTCACCCTGTTACAACTTGATGAACCACTGAAACGATTTTGGAAACATTATTTTAAGGTAAAAAAAAGTTACAGTGTTGCTTTAAGGACATTTTTATGGTGGCTAGGGCTGGGATAAACGATTGTTTTTTAAACGATTAATCTAGCGATTATTTTTTTCGATGCATCGATTAATCTAACGATTAATTTTTCGGGCCGATTCGATTTCGATTATCTCCCCATTAATTGACTACTAACAATTTATACATGTTGATTTACATATCTGAATGAAAAAAACATGAATTCCTTAACATTGCGATATATGTTTATTGCTCTTAAAATTACAAAATAAAAGACTGACTAAGAATGCATTACTTTGCAATTGTATAGAGCATAGCATTCAATAAAACCTTGAAGCCTTGAAAACACATAGCTTACTGAAACAAGCTTACTGAACACATAGGGCCTAGCTTACTGAAAAAAAGTTCTTCTTTCAGATGAAAATAAAACAACTTGATGTTTAGCATTCAATAAAAAAGTTCACCCAAAATACTTGTTTAGAGCAATTGAAAGAATACAGTAACCAATGTAAACTTTAGGGCTTTAAGCTAATACAGAGAGTGCTTTTCCAAAATAAAAATAAAAAATTTAACAGTGGGAGCCAGCAGCCTGTCATGGAGAAAAAAAATCCCCGATTGCTCCACGTGAAACTTTGGCGTTCCGCCCTTTTTCTATCGTGTCTAATGATTTTGGTTAATATTCACGAGGGGTGGGGGAAGAGAGAGAGAGAGCGCTCGTGTAGTTTGAAGACTGTGAGTGAAACTGCGCGTGAAACTTTGGTGTTTCGCCCTTTTTCTATCGTGTTTAATGATTTTGATTTTGCACAAGGGAGGGAGAGAGCAAGAAGCGCTTGTGTTGTTTGAAGACTGTGAGTGCGCGCGCAGCCGGGGCTCTCTCTCGTACGCGCTCTGTCACTGTCACTCACCGATCAAATAAGGCTTTGACACCCGCCAAAAAAAAAGATCAATGCAGAAAAACCCCTGGATTGGTTATATAACGTTGGACAGAATGTTGATCCGGCCATCGCGTATATTCAGCGCACATAAGGTAAACGTTTTGCAAACGTTTTATAGAGAAATAAAAACAGGTCGACGAATCAATGCGCATATTTTGCGTCGACGTATTTTTTGCGTCGACGTCATCGATGACCTCGACGCGTTGTCTCAGCCCTAATGGTGTCTTTTAATCTTGCATCAACTAGTGAACTGCATACTGTATGCAGATTTGCATTTACAAATCACCAGCAGTAAATATTGTACTAGCCTTTAATCATCCTTTGGGGTCAAAATGACCCCAATGGATTTTTCCTTCATTTTTTAAAAGTGTTACCTTCATCGCAGGGGCATGAAACTCGGTGACATTTCCTAAATCATCTATCTAAACATGCACAAAAAAACTGGGCTTGATTTGGTTGTTCTAAAGGTGTGTAAAAAAAAATTTACCTTTTAAGGTCTTCCACATTGAAAATGAATGGGAAAATGCAAAAAATGACTTTTTAAAATTTTGTTTGTCAAAAAAATAAAACTAAATCCATTATAAATCTGAAAATTTCTACAAATAAACCAAGATCTGGTCCTAGAGCATAAATAAAAAGTAGAACGAACTTTGTATCTCATACACACACACACACACACACACACACAAACACACACATGTATGTGACTGCAACAGAGAGCATTTTTACAGAAATTGGCAAATAAAATTAACTAAACTGGCATAAATCTAAAAATTTTTACATTTATTTCAAGGTCTGGTCCTAGAGCATAAACCCAAAGTGGAACAAACTTTCTATCTCATACACACACACACACACACACACACAAACATACGTATGCCACTGCAACAGAGAGCATTTTTATAGAAATTGGCAAATAAAATTATCTAAACTGGCATAAATCTAAAAAATTTTACATTTAATTCAAGGTCTGGTCCTAGAGCATAAACGCAAAGTGGAACAAACTTTCTATCTCATACACACACACGCACACACGCACACACACACAAACATACGTATGCCACTGCAACAGAGAGCATTTTTATAGAAATTGGCAAATAAAATTAACTAAACTGGCATAAATCTAAAAATTTTTACATTTAATTCAAGGTCTGGTCCTAGAGCATAAACCCAAAGTGGAACAAACTTTCTATCTCATACACACACACACACACACACACATACACACACACACAAACATACGTATGCCACTGCAACAGAGAGCATTTTTATAGAAATTGGCAAATAAAATTAACTAAACTGGCATAAATCTAAAAAATTTTACATTTAATTCAAGGTCTGGTCCTAGAGCATAAACCCAAAGTGGAACAAACTTTCTATCTCATACACACACACACACACACACACATACACACACACACAAACATACGTATGCCACTGCAACAGAGAGCATTTTTATAGAAATTGGCAAATAAAATTAACTAAACTGGCATAAATCTAAAAAATTTTACATTTAATTCAAGGTCTGGTCCTAGAGCATAAACCCAAAGTGGAACAAACTTTCTATCTCATACACACACACACACACACACACACACACAAACATACGTATGCCACTGCAACAGAGAGCATTTTTATAGAAATTGGCAAATAAAATTAACTAAACTGGCATAAATCTAAAAATTTTTACATTTAATTCAAGGTCTGGTCCTAGAGCATAAACCCAAAGTGGAACAAACTTTCTATCTCATACACACACACACACACACACACACACACACAAACATACGTATGCCACTGCAACAGAGAGCATTTTTATAGAAATTGGCAAATAAAATTAACTAAACTGGCATAAATCTAAAAAATTTTACATTTAATTCAAGGTCTGGTCCTAGAGCATAAACCCAAAGTGGAACAAACTTTCTATCTCATACACACACACACACACACACACACACACACACACACAAACATACGTATGCCACTGCAACAGACAGCATTTTTATAGAAATTGGCAAATAAAATTAACTAAACTGGCATAAATCTAAAAATTTTTACATTTAATTCAAGGTCTGGTCCTAGAGCATAAACCCAAAGTGGAACAAACTTTCTATCTCATACACACACACACACACACACACATACACACACACACAAACATACGTATGCCACTGCAACAGAGAGCATTTTTATAGAAATTGGCAAATAAAATCAACTAAACTGGCACAAATCTGAAAAATGTCACATATGCAACATGGAACAAGCTTGTAATATATATTCTATAATATTCTGCTTGTTCTTTCACATGTTTATTAGCCATGTGATTTATAAAAAAAGTTGTTCTGTGTACCCTTCACTCCTGTTCATTACAGTTTATTGGTGCTGTTGTTTTGTATTATATTGGTTTATTTACTTTTAAAATTCATCTTGTTCTAAAATCTCTTGTTCTAAAAAAATAAATAGTTGTTGATAAATAATTTTCTGAAATAAATAGTGTGTGATTACAATCATGTCATAGTGGTGACTTGTTTTTTTCAAATGTATGTATAATAATTTGCAAAAGCAGATAATTCAAAATATATTAGAAAACAACAACAAATTCTAACTCTGACAAAACTACAGATTTTTTTATGTATTTCAAAATGTTTAAATAAATATTCACAAAATATATATCATAAAGTTGTGAGGAGAATTTGAAGCATCAAGAAAAATTAAGTGAAAATGAATGAGTCTCTATAGCACTCTAGTGGATACATGTGGCCATTGCACTTTAATTCCTAACCCATAAGAAATAAAGTTTTTTGACTAACCTTTAGATGGCAGTATTCTATCCCTAACACATAGAGCAATGTCCAGAAACTATTTAGATTTAATTAAGATCATCATTTAAGTGATTTTTTCTTTAAAAAATCATTTTTCATGAGCCAATTTATGGCCTAGTTATGTAATTGTGCAGTAAATAGGTAAAAAACTTCAAAATTTCCACAAAAACACAGCATAAATGTATAGTTGAGAAGTAAATAAAAAAAATGATATATAGTTTTCCATATAAAAAATGTATATTTCCTTATGCAATCGCTTTTTAAAAGTTTGGGGTAAAAATGACCCCAAAGACTTTAAGTGTTGTCCTTTTTTAGGAGTGATTAAAGGCTAGTACTAGTATTGAACTACAAGCAGCAAGACAGTTGCAAGCCTTTGATTAGAGTTATGTAAAGCTTTTGATGGGACAGTTAGGTCCTAGAGATGTGGTGACAACAGCTGCACAGAGGGGGCCCAATTAGATTTTTTTGTCATGGGGCCCAAAATTCCTGGCAGCGCCCCTGCTGATGCATGGAATCTCACTTTACACTCATTTACTACAAGTCGGTAGTTTGAGGAAATTGTCCGTTTGTTATGTGTAAAGCTTCCATTTCTTTCCAAGGTTTTGTATTTTGTTTGAAATGCCAAATACAAAATCAAAGATTGAAAATGACTGAAAATGACTCTTTGTAAACCACTTATACTAAGTCAGAGAGAAACATGTAGGTAAGCTGACATTCTCAGGAAAGGTGTTTTTTTTTTTTTTTTGCTGTTTTTACCTTGTTGCTCAGTCAGATTCCAGAAGAATGGGGGGCAAGCGTTCTGGTTGAGTTTATCTGAATACTCTGCACTGTACTCTGTGTACTCCCCGCTGGGCTGTAACCGTGGTTCGAGTCCCTTCGATGGCCTCATGTTTCCCCTGCAGCATATACCAGAAAGCTGCTAGATTGTTTACATTTAGAGCAGCTTCAGCTTGCGGGTTCCTCATGAACCATTCTGGTATATATTGTGTAATAATCAGGTGATTTCTATAGTTGGAAATCAAAAAAAAGTTGAAGTTTGTGCTCCATAGGAGTGGAGCTAATTTGTCAGTGATGCTGACTAGCACAGAGGTTTTCAAAATGCGGTCCTGATTTCTAAAGACCATGTGAAGTCAAAAATCATAAAATGAACTGAAATAATTTTATTCTACTGGCAGCCCTAATATTTAACAGAATAAAAGAAATAAAATTTAATTCAAAGCATCTCTTTTCAGGTTTAAACGTGTACCACTAATAGTTTGTAGAAATAATACGTTAATATACTGAACATTTAAAAGTAAAATATGTTCCAGATAATATTTGATTCCATTTCTTTAGTACAGTCATGAAGACATAAAAGCTGCTTTTTAGCAGAAATTTGGATTTACCTTATTTTTTGAAGTTTGCATCATTGATTCTATTACTTTCCTGTTCACTACTGTAAATCTGCTTTGAAACAACCTCTGTTTTATGAAGTGCTATGGCTATAACAATAAAGGTGACATGGCATAGTTTTGACATAGCATTTTCAGATAGTTTACTTGTATTACTATGAGTTGGAGAAAGTTAAATGTGCAGAATAATAGGAAAAAAGAGACAATCACCAGTTGGTAAAGTCTAGGGCTGTAGCTATCGAATATTTTAGTAATCGAGTATTCTACCAAAAATTCCATCGATTAATCGAGTAATCGGATAAAATGTGTTTTTGCTTAAACGTGCAGTATGGAATTTTTGGCCACCAGGGGTCACTCAATCAAAACAATTACATGAGACGTACTTTGATGACGTCGGGAAAGAGCGTAGGCTCATGGGAGTTGTTGTTCATTGGAACACGCGCTCTGTCACTCCCCACATTCCTCACTCATTTTAACTGAGGCCGGCGACACACTGGATGCGTGGCGCAAGCGTCTCAGCTGCGTGGCGTGTCAGTTTTTAATTCGGTTCCCATGTTAATAGGTTAGAGCTTGCAGACTGCTGCGCGGAAAACGTGTGCATGCTAGAAATAGAACCCACGCCCATTTTTCACGCGACACGCACACGTGTTGGAAGCGTTTCCAGGCAAAATATAATAGGAAAATATGTTTATATGTAATTTTGTACACAAATACATATTAATTCATGACATTTTGATGTTTGAAAGTCTATAGGTTGACATAAATTCAGATAAAAATGTAATTTAAAAAATAAATAAATAATTATCGATTTTCAAATATTGCACCTGTCAAACATAAGTCTATTTTGCCGTCAATACTGTTGACGGTGTCCTTTATCAGTAGGCTTTATATTTATGTTCAACATGAAGTATAGATATTGTTGTCATGAAGACAAGAGCCTGGTCTGTCGGCGGTCTCCCTCTATGTCACCTACAGCAGCAGCAGCAGCGCGCCGCGCAGCCAGTGTGTCACCAGCCTTAGTATTTTGACAATCACGTATTTTCGAACTGAGAGATATATGAATTATCAGACCCCTATCAAATCAATATTCCATCTAGCTAGTAGTAATATATGTTAAAAAAAAACACGGATGCCTTTCGTTAATAATTATGATTAGGCTACGTTTATACTATGATATCGAACAAGATAGTGAACTGCATTTGAAGCTACTTTATCCAGCTAGATATAGAACACATGTAGATTTACATTATATTCTACATGAGAGCTAGTCTGTCTGCGTTTTACACAAGACATCATCGTTTCACAAAATATATGGATAGATATAACGTTAGTTAGCTGAAAGGATGCATACCTGTTTATTATAATGCAAGCATCTCTCTGTAGTTTCAGCTTGTCACGAAGCTCTCTCTATCTTGGAAATGCAACTCCAATATTTACCCGTGTCTCGTTTCTTCTTCGTCCCAAAACCTTCTCAGGTCATTTATTCAACCGTACGTTTGTGCTTCACAAAACGTGCAGGCAAAGCATAATCATGATCCATAACTAAGTTATTGATTGAGGTATAAATACGAATATAAACAATATAAATATAAAATATAATAGTCTCGACCAAGGCTAGCTACTTCTTTTTCTTCTTCGTCTTTGCTTCTGTTCACCTTTGTATTTGGCGGTTCTGCAGGAAGTTAGATAAACTAGAGGGGTCAAAGTTTATATGACGCCATAGACGGGCGACAAAACGAAATAAAGAAACGTGCCGTGTCTTCTAATTAAACTATAATTTTCTCCGGATTTTAAAGTTCGTGGAAACTGTCGGGATAAAGTAAGTACACAAAAAAAAAAATATATAACATAGATATAGTGATATCTGCTATTTTTAAAGCAGAAAAATTACATATTGTGCCTTTAATTAAAGTGCAATATTAATTATGCAAGAGAAAATAAGACTCCTGGGTCTCTTAAAATGAACAACTAAGTTTCCTTTAAATGCATAGAATGCAATGCATACATCAAAAATAAACATTTAATTATTACCCATTGTTTCTCTGTCTGTACTTGTAATGTGAACAATGACAATAAAGTTGACAGATGAATTAAGTGCATTTAAGTGCCATTAAGTTGGGGTTTTAAATAAAGCATTTTCTGAGATGCACATTAAACATTAAACACATAAAACATTAATTTAATTGTTTTAATTATTGAAAATTAACTTAACTTTTTGGTAAACAAAGGGGATTTACTATTAAAAATAAAACATGGAAGAAATGTTGTGTGATTAAACCTTAAAAAAATATGCTTGATTTTTTTTTTTTTCAGTAGTAGGCTATGTACATTCTTTAACCGGACTTTTATTTTGACGTGTTGACGTACCTTTACAGTTCTGTGTATGTGATGTGACGCTAGTTTTACTCAAATCAAACAGTCAAATGCTCATGAAGTGACTGTCAGAGCAGTTCTGGAGATGTTGTTCATGTGTTCACGTCTTATTTAGTGAGACAGCAGACGCTGAAATTACCGCGAGGGTCACGCGCGCTTCCGTGTGTTTAATAAAGGAAGACGCGCTTCTGCTCCATTAATTAACAGAGACACGCAGAACATGCAGGATTCATATTTAAATAGACTGTTCCGGCTTAATATTTACAGATATTAGTCCATATCATGATTTGGTGTAAGTGCAATGACCTATTTTTTTAATTAATTCAAAACGTAACAAATTCCTTGGCATTCCGCGTTAAACTGTAAAATCCGTTTTTATGACTGGATTCCGCGTTTTCTGCATCGCGGAAATCAAAGGGCCCTAGTTGTGGTATGCCAGCTCTATTTTACAATGGACACACGCCACGACGTTCTCTTTACGTTTTCCCTCAAATCAAAACACTGACTCCTTGCAGTATGCGATTTCAGACTCAGCGCTTGTGTCTCCTTCCGCTTTGTGGTAAACGCGTTGTCACATTAAAAAAAATCATTGCGAAAGAAGCTGACGTGAGATTTAAAATAAATTAAAAGAGGCTTCGAGGCAGAGGAATTTGCCTTGATCATTTTTGTAATCGAGTTACTCAAGGAATCGTTTCAGCCCTATTAAAGTCATCGCATTACTGCAGCTGCCATTAGAAACTCCAGTTCCCATAGAAACAGCCAGGGACCTGAGATGCACACTTGGTCTAACCAATGAGCGCATACAGTCCCAACATGAAATATACACTTTTTAATGCTATTTGAGCATAGAAACAATATTTAAGCAAAAGGTCATGTCAGAAACAAGTTTTTAAATGTGGGTTTGCTAAGCTTTATTGTTGCAATTTTGATATTTCTCCACTCAAGGAAATGGGAGGTGTTCTTGGATGCCTGAAATAGCTGCTCAGAGGTGTTGCAAATACATTTTTTACTTGGAAAAACAACCCCCAGCCCAGTTAAACAGGGCTTTCTTAAGACTTATCAATCAAACAGTTGGTCAGCTAAAGCAGCCAAGTCTCTCCGAGTGACTATTTCATCATCGCTGATGATGTTCACAACATTCTTGTGACAGAAGCTTTAGTGCTTGGGTTTAGTCGAAGCATTTCTTTAATCTGATCGGCTGTCAGTACGCACACTGGCCTTCCAAGAGAAGATGTTTTGTGTTGAATCCCATTTTCCAGTGAGCTGCTTTCCAGTCTAAACACTGCGATAATCTCTGTGCAATATATCAGAGTGTCATGTCAGGCAAGCTGGACAAAACATCTTCCTTTGTTTTGTGCAGCTGGGGGAATACACACACACACACACACACATTCCTGGATGGATGCATGATTCGTGGCATTGGCAGAAAGTTACACTTTTGTTGAATGATGTCAGAGCAGCTGGAAGACAAACCATAATCTCAAACAGCACATTGTTAATTCAGCACAGAGAAGTGAGTGAATTAAATATTCAGGGTGCATCTGGTTTTCCTTTAATGTGGCCTGTGATACCTGCACAAGGGCAGCACTTAATGGGTTTCACAGACACTTTTGTCCAAAGTGACAAAGATTACGTCCAATCCATCCCTGGGAATTGAACCCATGACCTTGCTGTTGCCAGCGCCGAGCTCTACTGTTTGAGCCACTGCAGTGCATCTAAAGACACAGCTGTAAAAGACTTTTAGTTTGTGTTCAGAATACATTTGTAGTTTAGTGCTAGTATGAGAATAATGCACAGTATATACTGTATAGCAGCCAAATCCAGCCTGTTTCACAATTTCAGTTTTAAAATCAGACTATCCATCATTTTGATGCATGTACACTTTCACCAGAGAAGTCATTGTTCTATAAAACATAGTAACACTTGATCTTTTTAAGATGACTTCTCTTTTATTTCAGTTTTAGCTGTATTTTATCTGAAATCTGCTATAGGTGGAAATATTTCTTGTGACAAAAAACAAACAAACATGAGAATCTATAGACACACTGATGTTTGATGTAGTGACTAAATATTAAAGCATTGTAATCTGTAGATAGTTTTTCATTACAAAATAATCTATCTATCTCGCATGCCTTAATTTATTTTTTTGGCCCTCTTGTTGATGAATACAGTGGTGGAAATGGCCAAAATTCACTGTAGGGACTCTAGCTTGGAGGAGGGGATTTAAGATGACCTTTCACATGTATTTAGTTATAAAAAACCTTTATAATCTATAACAACATTAAACTTATTTCATGTTTCCTAGTACCATATGTTTTCTTGGGTATTGAGACATGTGACCCCACATTACAGGTCTATTATGTGGGGTATGAACACATTTATTCAACATCATCTCTGCTTGGAGATAATTAGATACAGTAATTACCTGTGCAATTCTAATTACACATGCAGTCTTATTCAAGTGAAAGTGTCTTTTTTTTCTCAGTGTACTGAAAAAAGCCAGTTGGCCTCTGCCCTGTAAGAGTAAACATCTCGTTCATTGAGCTGCTGGATTGAAGCCAGGCTATTTGTCTTCAGTGACAGTTTTCCCACTGGTTAAGGCAGGTGAATTATCTATTCTGACACAGCACATGTGCAAATGAGCTGGTATGTGATGCGCTTTAGCCGCAGTACAGTACAGCGAGAGAACATCTGTTATTTCATGAAGCTGGGATTCTTTTTTTCTTGTGACCAGTGTTGTCATTTGTTAGACCTTTTAAAATGGGCCGTCTTATCTTGATCAACTAAATGTGTCAGGCGGCGTCAGGAATATTTAGTGAAGCATTCATGTAACTTCATAAATCTCATAAGGCTTATTTACATCCTCTGGGTTGTTACCACAGACCTTCTTGTTGAAGTTATACTGTAACCACAGTGACCATAGAGAAGTACTAGTTCAGCTTTTGATAAATGTTCAGTATGTTCTCTTCTCCTGTTCTTGTTTTGCCATTGCCCAGAAAAAAGTTTCAGTTTATTTAACGCACGTTCTGTAGGATATGTTGTCACACTACTGTAAATGGGGTAAGTGATCACAGTGGGAAGCTCTAAATAAATAGAATATTATACAATTATATAATTTAGAAACAATTAACGAAACTCATCTCTTATTTCTAGAAGGTGATTACAAAAATGTACGAAAAATAAACGAAAATAAAGAAATATATAAATACTCTAAGTAAAACTACATGTTTGAAATTAACATACAAATCCACTTTTAGTGTTCAAATATTTGGAATCTGTTTAATTTTTTTTCTTTGTTCATGAAATCTTACCAGTAAAAAAGTAATCTTGCGTAATATTATTACAAATTAAAATGACTGTTTTTTGTATGGTTTTTTGTTTTTAAAATGTCATTTATTCCTGTAACACAAAGCTGAATTTTCAGCAGGCATTACTTCAGCCTTTAGCGTCACAAGGTCCTTCAGAAATCTTTCTAGTATGCTGATTTGGTGCTCAAGAAACAAAGTTGTGCTGCTTAATA
Source organism: Carassius carassius (assembly GCF_963082965.1). Lineage (NCBI taxonomy): Eukaryota > Metazoa > Chordata > Actinopteri > Cypriniformes > Cyprinidae > Carassius > Carassius carassius. The sequence continues at coordinate 17,693,290 of NC_081756.1, read as the reverse complement.
TTTTATGTGGTGATTCTTTGATGAAAAGAAAAAGAACAGCATTAATTTGAAATACTTACAACAATGTAAAGGTCTTTGCCACTTTTATAAACAATTTAATACATCCTTGCTGAATAAAAGTGTAGCTTCCATTTTTCACTTCTCCCTGATATTCTTTGAATCTGCTCCTATTCTGCCGCTAATTTAAAAATGTGAGTGACAATAGAGCATGGTACATCTGTGTACATTACACAAGGAATATTTTAGGCGTGACGCTAGCCACATCCAAACAGGGCAAACCAGTTGCCCCAACAAGCACATCAGTTAAAACTAGGCGTTGTATGTGCGAATCTCTCATTTCATCAGGTGTCTGTGGCATTGTCAGGCTTTTCGTTTGCATTTGTTAATAAATGAAAAGTGAGAGCGGACCATGAGATAACATCTGTAAGAAAATGCCTTCCCCTATGTTAAGGCAGTAGTGTTGTGGATTAGATGAAAGGCAGAGGGCTTTGTGCTGATGAGCAATCTTTGATGAATTCGAGATCGTGAGAGTGAGCGGAGCCGTAAGAAGCAGGCCCGGGGAAATCTGCATCCAGAGTAAGACCGATGTGGAATTTTAAAGCGGCGGTGACGTCAATAAAGCCATTACATTTTTCCATTAAACTTATCCTCCATCCTGTTAAACACAGCAGCAGTAGGACTGAATCTACCAGCTCTCTCGCTGCACTAGTAAAAACACATACACTTCCACCTTCAGCAACCAGTTGAAGTTTGATTGAGCAGAACAGCTCTTAAAAATGCTTCGTCATCATGTCTGACACATGTCTGTAAAGCACTATGTAAATAAAGGTGACTTGACTTGAATTGAACTGTAATGTTACGGCTGGCTGTAAATCTGTATGTGTTGGTGAATCAGATGCATTAGCTGCTCTCAGTCACACCACTTCCCTTCAGTGGGAGAAATGGCAAACTCTGGTTATTTACCTGGGATTTCACAAGTGTCACAGTGTGGGTTCTATGTAATATAACAATATGCATCAATACACATCGATGTTTTTTTTTTAAGTGGCAGTCATTTGGAGAGGAGATGCTAGTGGATTTGTTGTTAGTGGAAACCTGGCAGTGGCTGAAATGAGTAATTTGACAGATGCAGCATCCGGATGGGAGGGAGGAGAGAGCTGAGCCGTGGGCTTATGTAAAATGAAGCTAATCCTTAGTGATTGGGATTATATAAAGTCTACATTCAAAGAGTATTTTATAAAGAGTTCTTTCTACTATTTCCGCCTCTCCTTCTCTGCTTTCATTTTTTGCCTGTATGTAAGAAATACTTTATTGACAGGAGACATTTTCAATAAGAAGGAAACATGCAGATTTTACAGATTTTAAATTTTTTATTTGCTTTTTTTTTTAGAATGATGCTGAAGGAGGTTCTGTAGTTAATGGATTTGATCTTGTGTCATTTTTTGTGCCATGAGGGGGCAGTAGTCTTTGTAAAGCTTTGTAAAGACATCATGAACCTTTTCTCATGCTGTGAAATGTGATAACATCTTTTAGTGCAGTTGAGAGTGACATCTCGTGGGTGATTCATAAAAGCAATCTGTTATGTAAGAATTTATACTGGCGTCTGCTCACTATGCATCTGGACATAGCAAATGGTTTTATGAATAGATTATTGACAGAACAGCATTTGCTCCTAGTCATAGTTTAAACAAAAGTGGGGACCAAAAGTCTGAGATCATGCTGAAAACATGGCATTCAAGATATAAACAGGATGTTTGAGGATTTGTAAATATTTACATTATGAAACATTATGACCTAAAATGAAGAATACTTTTTTTTCTTATTCTGTTTTGTTTGTAAGTCAGTAATTAATCAGAGCTGTAACATCTATCATGTGAACTCCTCTGCACAAAGACGGTCAGCTTTTCTTTCTTCCATTTAATTCTTTATTCCATTTTTCAAGTCATACTGGAGAACTTTTTTTTTTCTTTTTTTTTTTCTTTTATCAAAAACCTGTGGAGTTAAGTTGGTGCTCTCATTAAAGCAAAACCGGAACAAATTATGCTAAGGATTTCAAAAAAATATTTAAATTTAAATACATTTAATAATTATTAAGTCATGTTTTTAATTATGTTTTTTATTTTTTTAAATACTTTTTTTATTCATTTATTTATTTATTTATTTATTAAGTAGTAGCAGTCATTAGTCATGCTGATTTGGCTCTCCAGAAACATTTCTTATTACTATCAATGTTGAAAACAAATAGAAGCATTTTCACAAAGAGGTATTAGACTCTTGAGCCCCACTTTATCTTTTGAATTGTTTGACAAACGTGCTACAAAAAAAAAAAAAAACTCTGGAAAATATTTTCCAGTTCTCTGGCTGTTGTGCATGGTTAAACTTCACATATCCCAGAGTCCCTGAAAACCAGATTTTATTAATCCCTTTGAACGTTTGAGCTCTGTTATCCTGCTGCTAACACACACTCTCCATGATCTCTTTGTGATCTCTCGCTCTCTTCCTTCATTTGGCACATAACCATTATTTTCCTCTCCACAGCAGGAGCCGATAGCCCCCTCATTACGCCCGGCAGGGGCACATCAGCATGCTTTTTACTCGCAGAGATTAACATGCAAAGCTGGTCATAAGCAATGAACAGAGCTGATGTTGGCAGTCCACTTCATGACCACTCGTTCCCCTCCCTTTAACTTCCTTCTTGTCTTCTCCTCCCCTCTCGTACCTTCTCAGTGTGTGTGTGTGTGTGTTTGTTGTTCTGTGTAACCCAGTCCTGCTCTACTAACCCAATTTGGCATAATCTCAGTGCTGTGCTGTAATGCACAGTGGGAGTGTTTGTGTAAGTGCTGTCTGGATCTCCATGGGTTTGTGTGTGTGTGTGTGTGTGCGTGTGTGCTCGTCTGTGCCTATTACGTAAATGCCATCATCATCTCTTGGAAGCTTGTCAGCCAGAAATAGACTGATGGAAAAATACAAAAGAAAGAGTGGTCTGAAGGATGTGAAATGGACTGGAGAGGCAATTAAATATGATGTGAAACTCTACCTGCCATTTTACTGACTGATGCTTGCCATTCTCCATTTCCTCTGGACCGTCATCTTATAGCCTTAATTCAGCACTGACTGTGTGTAGCTCAAATAAAGAGAAGGCCAGTATAAAGAAGACTACAACATCTGCTAAATGGGGTTGTACAATAGAGGTTTCTGTGTTGACATATAAAATCTGTTATTCCATGTTGCGCTTTAGTTACTTGATGGTCCATTGCTCCAGAAAGTTGTGATTGTGAATATATATTTTCAGTTACACATTGTCATATTGCCAGTCAGTAAAAAGGTTGATGTTAGTCTCACAAGCTAGTAATATGATACAAACGAAAAATATGAACAAAGCAGGAGATCAGCTCACGATTCAGTGATTTAGTGAGGGAGTCATTTCTGAGTTTGTCAGATGTAAACCTCTCACCAAACTCACCATGAGCTTGAGTTTTGGTTTAAAAAAAAAAGTTCAATTATGCTATAAGTTCTCAAAACATCTCGTTTCACCAAAATGAACTCATCTTTATTCAGATCATTTTGTTCATCCATTTAAACAGAGTTAAAATACTATAATTTCAATAGCAATAAATTCCATGTACATGTTCACATGCTCAATATTTCATTATGTTCCAAAATAGAAAATCTTTAGAATGCAGCCAAAGATAAAACGAGAAATGTTAATGATCAGTTCATATCCCAAGTCTTTTGTTTGTTTATTTATTTATACTGTATATCACATAACGGATGTAGTTTTTGAAAACCAATTATTATTGCGTGCAGAAAATGCAGAGTAGCACTGAAACAAGATAATGTCTAATGAACATAATCTATCAATCAATGCCAGGTGTATCTTTTAAAATATGGTTGCAATTTTTTGTCACATTTTTAATCTGTTTAGTCACAGTCTGAGGCCATATAAATTGGTAAGTGTGCACTGTGTAGTACAAATACACAACTTTTCTTATTTTATAAATAAATAATCATTTAAGTAATTCATCAATTTAACTAATGAATAATAGCTAATTGCATTAATTGATCAGTTATCGAAGTAAATAATTGTTCTGCTATGTAATGAAGTAGATTAGCTTAGCTGTTGTTTACAGTTGCCAAACAAAGTAGAAAGCTGGCACATTAATATAGTCTGTGGTCACAGTTAAAGGTTTATCTGCATTTAACAGTAGCTTCCAACGCGGCTCTTCCAATCAAAATCCAGAGTCTGAACTATCCGTTATATAACATATTTCCATTTGTTTAATAATTAATTTTTGATTGACGTTAATGAATTCCAGGGATTATCAGTATGTCTGAACCCCAGGGAGTGTGTTCAGCCTGTGCTAGAGCCTGTCATGAATATCAGTGTGATCTTCAAACTGCAGAGAATACCTGTCATCAGTGTAACTGACAGCTGCTGATGCTAACATAGTTAGGAGTTTAAAGAGGACTGCAAGAGTCAAACAGAGTGCAAGACAGAGAGGAGTGGAAACAACATTATGGCCTGCATTCCAGCTTTAACTCGTGGTCTAGAAACCATGTGTAAGAAAAGCAGGTCCTTTGAGCATCCATTTAACCCCTTTAACCACTGGAATGCCCACAGTGCTGGAATGAATTATATATATATATATAGATGACCTGGCCTCCACAGTCACCGGACCTGAACCCAATCGAGATGGTTTAGGGGTGAGCTGGACCGCAGACAGAAGGCAAAAGGGCCAACAAGTGCTAAGCATCTCTCGGGGAACTCCTTCAAGACTGTTGGAAGACCATTTCAGGTGACTACCTCTTGAAGCTCATCAAGAGAATGCCAAGAGTGTGCAAAGCAGTAATCAAAGCAAAAGGTGGCTACTTTGAAGAACCTAGAATATGACATATTTTCAGTTGTTTCACACTTTTTTGTTATGTATATAATTCCATATATAATTCCACGTGTTAATTCATAGTTTTGATGCCTTCAGTGTGAATCTACAATTTTCATAGTCATGAAAATAAAGAAAACTCTTTGAATGAGAAGGTGTGTCCAAACTTTTGGTCTGTACTGTGTATATATATATATATATATATATATATACTGTACTGTATATAAATATATACTGTATATACTATATATATATATATGTATATTTATATATATATTTTTTTTTTATCTTGCAAAAACATTGAGAATTAGATAGCGACAAAAGTTAAACTTACCTCTTTTTCTTTATTTTTTTTTTTATTCATTTCATTTCCCATAATAAAAGAAGAATTTAGACATGCTTACTATAGTGTGGTGTTTTGAAGAAATGCTTTTGTAGCATGTCCAAAAAAAATGCTGTTCTTTTGAACTTTCAGTTCATCAAAGAATCCTGAAAACAATGCATCGTGGTTTTTACCAAAATATTAAGCAGCACAACTGTTTTCATAGTAATAATAAAAAGAAATGTTTCTTGAGGATCACGTGACACTGAGGACTGGATTACTGGCTTCTGAAATTAAGCTTTGAATCACAAGAATAAATTACATTTTAAAACATGCTAGAATTATGTAATTTTTTTTTTTTGCAATATTACAGTTTTACTATTATAATATTTTTTTATACAATTATAATAATATTTTTACATTTCAACAGTAGTGAATTTATAATCTATATTCATTTTATACACGTTTGGTCAGTTCATTCATTGGTAAGCGGCTTAGGTTGTAGAGCTGTATAATTCCGGCAAATGAGGGAGAAGGTTTTGGGATTTGTGTTGTTTGTTCAGGGAATGAATCCTTGTGGAACATGTTTTTGATTTGAAGATCCTTCTTATCATGGATTTGTGCTTTGAGCGCTATAAATACTTCATCAGTCATATCAAACAAAAGACTCCACATCATCAGGAAAAAAAAAGCTATTTTCATAAATAGGGACAGCATAAACATGGTGAGAATACTGCCCTTATCTGATTAAACATTACGCCTGAACAATGAATAAAACATATCAGATTCCTAAGTGTTTCCAAGTTAAAACCTCAAATATTTATGTACTCCCATCCCCCAACATGGTCAGCTCACCTGAAAAAAAGCAAAGTGCAACTCTAACCATGAATCATAAGCTCTTCAGTTGGTTCACAGAGTCACTGTGTCAAACTCTCATTAAGTTTCTGACACCAACTGACTTTGACAACCTTTTACCTCTCATATGAGCAGGGCCTCAAAACTATTCGGTGTGGGAATGAACTCAACCAACCGTGCACAAACCCATTCAACTCTGCATAACTCAAAATCACATAAGTACACATCCATGTTGTGTTTAGCTTTGATAAAACCAGGGAATAAAGTAATCAGACCCCCAGGCTTTGAGCTGAAGAGGCCATCTGTTTGTTCAGTAACACAATCATCATCGGTGGTTCCACTTATTAATTGTTAAAAGTAAAATTGAGAAGTGAATGATCTATTAAAAATATTAAACAAGGTTTATTTGGCACATTATTGGATGATGCTAGTCCTCTCAGCATCCGGTTTAAACAGGATTGAGAGAATCACCAAATGAGTAGTTTTAGCTCAATCCTGAGGCAGTTTCTGTGTGATTTCAGCTCTGACTAATCTCTCAAAGATTGAAAGCACACACACTCCCCTAAAAGCCATCCTAAAAAATTAATAACCCAGTATGCACCCTGCATCCCGCCAACTGACACGCATTTTGAAACCCAGTGGGTCATGTGCTCTCCGTTTGTTTTTTTGTGTAGGTGTTACATTTTAGTATGATTGATTATGCCTTGAGTGTATATAATTGTGTGTGCGTGTGTGTGTGTGTAGATGGATGATTAAGATGATTGATTTGAATCTTTTAACCTAACAAATTTGGATGGCAAAACATTTCACCGCAAGTGCATTTCACTGGATACTAGCCGTCCATCTGACCTTTGCTTTCTGTAATGTTTCATTGTTATTGCGGTCTAATCCTCTCAAGCCTCAGCCGTTTTTTTTTTTTTCCATGCACATCCTCATGCTCTCTGTTCTTTGGAGCATGGAAGGAGAATTACAGGGAAATTTCAATGTGAACAGACAGAAACAAAGAGACTCAGGGGGAGACTGTTTGCGAGTGAGACCGAGTAGTTAAACCAATTAGAAATGAGTGGAAAGAACAATGACAGGAGATTCGCTGTCTTTCCACTGCTGAGCATCATCAGATCTGAAGCCACTTCTTTCTTAGCATTGTGAAGATGGGAACGAGACAAAGCGGGATAGTTTTTTTTTCCACACCTCTCCTGTTTCGTTTCATAACTTGATGGATAAATAAAGGTTTGCAATCAGATTCTCTCTTTTCATCATTCAGATTTTCAGCTGGAGGGGGAAGAATGAATGTGCTTCCTCAAAAGCCTCAAGCCAGAACATTTGTCCTGGTCCAGCTGAAAATAAGATATGGAAAAGAGAAAGCTCTTCTCATCATCAGTTTATTGAATATTCTGGTTTAAGCTTCAACCAATTATAAGCTCCTTAAGATCCTCCAGTCATTTAACAAGTACAGAGATTTTCAACAATATCATGGTCACATCCGTGATGAAATGAATTCCTAAATCTAACATCTATAAGTTCCCGTCATTTACCACCTTATGTCTTTCATGAAAAATGTTCAATTAGTTGGTTGTCTCATTTGCCTTTTGCTGCGTGCTGTGATTTGGACATTTACAAGTAGATGGAAATTAATTTGACACAAATCACTGGTTAATGCTTTGTTGATGGGCAGTTGCCATTTACCATTTATATCTCATATGGACAGATTCACTAGTCACGAATCTGTCTCAGATGGACACTTTACATCACGATAGAGCTGGCTGTAGTACAATAGTCCTGACTAAAGGGGGTGGATGGATCAATGCTGATTGACTGCTGGACTGAGTTGCCCTGAATGTAAAAGTCTAAGCCAGGACCTGTGAGTGCCTTCAGTTCACTGCTATGTGTTTACAAAATAATGTACATTATTCATTGTTTTCATGTTTAGCAATATGTTGGCATATAACAAACACATGTGGGCATAATTTTTTTCATGATAATTTTTCATTATGCATTTCAAGGCTAAATGACTTCTGGTATTTGAATTATTTTTATTCCAAATGAAGCAGAGGTGAGAAAAGTCAGACAAGGTTGGATTTAAAGGTGGGGAAAGCTCCAACAGATACAATGTTGACAATATCAAATAGAATTAAAAAAAACAAAAACAAAAAACAAAAAGGATGGTAGACAATTAATTGCTAAAAACAGTTATTCTGTGTTTTACTGTGTGTTTTACTCCCCCTCCTAGGTGTATATGACTTTCCTCTTTCAGACGACTCTAGTCAGAGTTATATTAAAAATTGTCCTGGCTCTTCCTAGCTCCATCATTGCAGTCAGCGTTTGCTGCAGTTCAACAGTCACACTCACACGGATCCGGGGTGTGAATAAAAGCCTCCTGTAGCGAATCCATCATGTATTTTTGTAGGAAAAATATCCATATTTCAAACGTAATAAACACTTTTCTCTCACTTTTCGTTATCTCTCATACGCAGAAGCTGTTCCGGCAGATGACGTAGTACATTGGTGTGGCATGAACAAAACGCGGGTCATGAATTAGAAGTACAAACCAAGGATTTGCAAAGAAAAAGAGGAGACAGGTTTTCCTTAGCTAAAGTAAGGAAACATTGCTTCCTTTGCTCCTATAAACAAACTCACGAGACTAGCATATCTCTGAGTCGCGCACTCTGTGCATACTAGGGATGGGCGTTTTCCGCAAATATCATTTTCGAATATTTGAGCTCACAAAAAACGAATATTCAAATATTCGTTTATTTAAATTAAGTTAATAAGACAGATGTTATTTTTCAGCAACATTTATTGTTTCCATCATTTCTGAACAAGCTTACACACAATAAGCTTGAACATTACACATCGTGTTTTGTAGCTGAAAACCTTTAACAATGCATTCAAACAAACAAAAGTAGCTACAGATTAAAAGCAAAAAAAAAAAAGTGAACAAAGAAAAAACATAAAGCAGCGATTAGCTATTGTACAGAATGTAGCTTACACTTAACTTTGAAACTGTCAGCAAATCTTTTTTGCTTTTTTTCTATTGTTTTACATGTTCTTGTTAAGAAACACAGGCATGTAAACATGATCGGGGGAAAGTCGGCTCCTTAGTCTGTTAACAATAAGGCCGACCGCGGAGAAAACGCGCTCTGACGACACAGACGTTGGCGGGACTCACAAATAACGGTGTGCTAAGCGAATAAGTTTTCTGAAGCACTTCATGTTTTCGTTTCACCACTGAATGGGATCCTCATCTGGTGGAATACATGGCTCCAGCAAGAACTGTTCCCACTCGTCTCGGCTGGACTCTCTGTAATCATCGCTAAAGAACTGGCTCAGCCTTTTCCGATGAGTGGGCATTGCATCCTCTTCATCGTTGGTGGCAGCGGCTGCATCCGAGCCACTCGCATCAAGGAAAATGTTTTTTTGTAAAATGTTTTTCTTACTTCTCTCATGTTTTCATCGAGGAACCTGAGATGTTTATGCCGAGGGTCTAGGGCAGACGCGAGAAGAGGAGTTTTCACTGCATTCTCCAAGTTAGCGGTGTTTATTCGTTGCTTGAGAGATGCCGCAACAACGTTCTTGAATTCTGTCACTTTCTGTGATTCTCCACAGCATATTGAAAGCACTGTAAAAGACCACAGTTCTTATTCATTCATTAATTATTTTTTGCTTGCATACATCTTCAAATATGCCATGGAGAATCACAGAAAGTGACCAAATTAGGTTTTATTGTGGACTTTTTTTTCTTTCTTTTTTATGGCAAGCAAAAATATAGCGAAATTCGAATATCATTTTTATTTATTGAATAATTAGAGCAGAACGAATATTCGAATATTCGACTATCCGTGCACACCCCTAGTGCATACGTCCTGCGTCATCTGCCGGAATGAGAAAAGTGTTTATTACGTTTCAAATATGGATATTTTTCTTTAAAAAACACATGGATTCACTACAGGAGGCATTTATTCACCCCCAAAGTGGTGTGGGGCACGTTTATTATGAATTTGCACATTTATTTGACGACTTGTGGACTGTTCAACTGCAACACACGCTGACTGCAATGATAGAGAGCTAGGAAGAACCAGGACAATTTTTTTTATATAACTCTGACTGGATTCGTCTGAAAGAAGAAAGTCAAATACACCTGGGATGCTTCAAGTGTAAGTAAAACACAGTCTAGTTTTCATTTTTGAGTGAACTAACCCTTTAAACCTGGACTCTCTTTCCATGTTTTGAAGCAAAATATTTTTAAGAGTCTATGCTTTAATAAAAATAAAAAAAACGTATTGCTTTACAATCAGGGACAAGGCTGTATGAACTCTATCACAAGCCCTGTTTAAAATTTATTTTATTTCTTGTCTTTTTCAGATGTGTCCTCAGCAAAGAAAACACACACATGTAAGTACAGTCTTATGTCAGTACATTCCTGTGGCCTCAGATCTTTATGTAACACTCCATTTGCACGTAAGACCAAATGATCTGGGAAGCGGTTACGAAAGTAATTAAAGAGAGGAGGAGGCTGTTTCAAGAAACTGAAACTATATTGACACCCGCTTTGACATCCACCTCATTTTTGGTTTAATCAGATTGTTTGTGTTAACGTGAGCATGCTAGGATCAGATTACTGTGATAATAAATGCTGGTTTAAAAAGTGCTCTCCCACCAACACCTATCAGTTTTCGATGTAGTTTTATCTCTTAATAAGTTAAAGGATGAATGCAGTTGTTGTAACTAGTGTAAGATTATTGTGAGATATCTGTGCAACTGCTTTTTCAAAGCAGTGTTTACCAGTTTGTCAGTGGTGTAACTGATCTTTCTCACCTCCTCTCACCCTAAACCATGTTTACCATGCACACACAATACTCATATGTATGCATACATACATGCATACACACATTAACGTGTGTATATATAAAAATACAATTTGTTATTCTACATAATTTATAAATCATTTTGTTATTGCCGTCATTGTCATAAATATACATTGTCTCTTATACAATAAAAAATGTGAGTGTGTGTGTGTGTGTGTGTGTGTGTGTGTGTGTGTGTGTGTGTGTGTGTGTGTGTGTGTGTGTGTATATATATATATATATACATGAACATGAACATTCTGAACATTTTGGAATTATATGACTGAATCCATATTCATGTATGTGTTTATGGAAACAGAAGAGAGACATTTCTTAAATACTGGCTTCATGTTGAAAAGTTTGCCAACATGACAGAAAAATGCTGGTCAAGGTGAGAGGAGCTGCTTTAAGAAAATAACTGCACACTAGCGGGATGCTTCTGTGGTTACCAACAGAGACTTCCTGTTTGTGCACTGAATGATGTGAAATCTCCTTTACTGGATGACTTGTCCCTTGTGTACTTGTATGTACTGGAAGGAAAGTGTTATACTTAGAAAGGGTGTGAAAACGGTTAAAGATATACTGCATTCACTGTGCCATTCCAGTGCTTAGTTTCATATTGCATTCAGATTTTATTTAGTCGTTCTTAAAAGAGAACTGTGGGCGTTTACACATGTGTGTTTGTGGTGGAGACACCAAGCAAACAAGCAGCAGCTGGGAGCATGTATTAGCGTGTCTGTCCTGCTGAAGTTAAACCCAGCCCAGTGTGTGATGGGATGAATCTTTCTGTGAGAGTGTCTCGCACAACAGAACCCCATCCTCACACTGCTGTCATACCCGTGAAACATGAGATCTGCAGAAGCAGCTCCAGCATCTCTATTTCAACTGTTCAGCCCTCAGTTGGACAGCATGTGGGAGATATTTCTAGAAGAAACAGGATTGAGAGGCTTGTGTTTAGAGCAGTGGCTCTCAGACTATGGTCTGTGAGGTGATTGGCTGGGGGAAAAACACTATGAAACTAAGATGGATAAATAAATTAACAATCTCTAATGGTTTGTGTTTTCTGTAGAAGAAATATACAGCATACAGCTTTAGAGTTTGAGTAAATGAACTGTCCCTTTAAGTTCACATCTTTTAAACGTGTTGCCTGATGAGGTTAGCGAGCAGGTTCTTACCTAGAGCTTCTGCATTGCATAATAGGGATTTTCACAACCGCAGAGATGGTTTTGCACAGTACTTGGTTTAGTTAGCTGTGTGACTTCTTGTTTGAGCAGACATTTTGGCCATGGTGGACTGGAGAAGGAGTTGTGTGTTGTGCTGGGTTCTGGCCAGATCGTCAGCATTCAGATGGGCCTGTTCTCCTCCGCTTCAGCCAGACCTGTGTGAGGCTACACGTGTGTGTGTTTGTACCTCACACACATATATGGGTAGATTTTTAAATATGCCACTTATCCTGTGGGCAAACACATGCGATTTCAAATCACTGCTGTGCTGCGGATGACTTTACTATATATGGCTGTATTATGTGGAGATTAAAAAAAAACAGTGATTTTAACTAGGGGTCAGTCAATATAGGCTTTTTTTTCAGTAGCTAATGCAGATAATTATAAAACAATGCTCATTAAATAATGATCTATGACTGCTATAAATAATGCTGATAATTTTGTGTATATGAATGGATAGGCTATGAAATATGGAAAATACAAATATATTTATTTAAAGAATCATAGTTTACGATAACTTACAATCAATCAGAGTATAATGTAAATTATATCATATTGTTATATTAAAAATTATGGACATTAAATTTAAAATTGAATTTTGCATGAATGTTATCAAAATTGTGTATCTATAATGTGTTCAGCATACATTGTTGCATTAAAAAACATACATGCACTTGTAAGTTACTTACACTAAGTTAGTAAAAAAAACACAAGCCTGAGTAAAGTAACTTATTTAAATTAAAGCTATTAATTATTATTATATACAGTACAGACCAAAAGTTTGGACACACCTTCTCATTTCAAAGAGTTTTCTTTATTTTCATGACTATGAAAATTGTAGAGTCACACTGAAGGCATCAAGGGTTATTTGACCAAGAAGGAGAGAGATGGGGTGCTGCGCCAGATGACCTGGCCTCCACAGTCACCGGACCTGAACCCAATCGAGATGGTTTAGGGGTGAGCTGCACCGCAGACAGAAGACAAAAGGGCCAACAAGTGCTAAGGGAACTCCTTCAAGACTGTTGGAAGACCATTTTAGGTGACTACCTCTTGAAGCTCATCAAGAGAAAGCCAAGAGTGTGCAAAGCAGTAATCAAAGCAAAAGGTGGCTACTTTGAAGAACCTAGAATATGACATATTTTCAGTTGTTTCACACTTTTTTGTTATGTATATAATTCCATATATAATTCCACATGTGTTAATTCATAGTTTTGATGCCTTCAGTGTGAATCTACAATTTTCATAGTCATGAAAATAAAGAAAACTCTTTGAATGAGAAGGTGTGTCCAAACTTTTGTTCTGTACTATATATATATATATATATATAATTATTATGAATATATATATATATATATATACATATATATATATATATATATATATATATATTATAAATAATTATGTACGTGATATTATCATATATAAAATATACAGATAAAATTTATACATTTATTTAAAGAATGAAAAATGCAATTAGAATTTCTAATGATAATTAGTCTTTTTTTACATTTGGCATGAAATGTTATTATTAGTGCTGTTAAATGATTAATCGCAATTAATCGCATTCCAAAATAAAAGTTTTTAAGTGTGTGTGTGCTGTGTATATTTATTATGTTTATATATATATATATATATATATATGTGTGTGTCACCATGAAACACTTTCATGGAGGAAGAGAAAGTGTTTCAGTTTGCTCTGACACTGTGAAGCCTTACCTACAGACAACTTCCTGCATACAGTATGGTATCATGAAAACACGTTGCGGAGTAGTGAGAGGTTAGAACCAACACTTGAACCCTTTAAACCACAAAAACTCACTAACTACTCACCCATTGGATGACAAAGCTGTCATTCATGGGTTGAGGGGGCGGGAAGAAAGGTTTTTAGTCCTTATGTCACAGTCACATGGATTCTCATGCGGTAGAGACGCGAGGCAGAGGGAGGCACAGCAGCGCTCCCATCAGTCAGCAGCACAACACTTACGTCCCAGCCTGTACACGCTCTTGAGGCGAGGCTATTGACGGTCTTCTGCATGGCCACAGAGCCTCAGGATGTATTTAATGATCACAGCCATGAAAGGTAGGCGAGGGATTTCCAAGTTGGGATAGCCGGGGAAATGAGAGAAGGCACATGAGAGAAATGTCTCTGAGCTCTTTTGTTAATGTTTTTTTAATGTGTTGAGCTGTTAATGTCTCAGGCATGTATAATGTGGCTGTTTTGCTTTCAAAACAACTCGTCTCTTGTGCTGTTTTGCATGTTCATTTACATGTTTTCTACGATTTTGAATTGCAAAGTGAATATTTTGTGATTTGTAGTAATGCACATTAGTGCGGGTTCGAGGGAACATCTCAGTCAGTCTGAAACTGCCATTATTATATTATATTATTATGCCGCATAATTAATAAGTCAGTAAGTGTGTGATGTGATGTGATGTGATGTGATGCGATGGCATCTTTCTGACAGCTACTACATGGGCGGCCATGTTGGGTGTTTGGCATGGCATGGGAATGTTACCATGCTGGATGATTGCAGAATGTTGTTCCACTGACCTATTTACGGCAGGCAGGGGTGGACTGCCACAGAAGCTACTGGCTGTTTATTCCACCAACGGCTGTCTTACTTAATCCCCCCACCCCCACTCTGAATCACCACGACACACACACACACACACACACACACACACACAGGCAATGCAAAGTCTTGCTGGCAGCTGTCATTATCTATTAGTGATAAAGTATAGGGCAGTGGAACATCTGTGCGAGCTGCTGCTGCTTCTCTTTCAGACAGATTAGAGATTATTTCAGCACTTCACTGTGTTCAGTTCAGCTAAAAACATTCAGTTATCAACAATCATTTTTTGTCGAAGAACAAAGCTAGAGGTCGTTGTGAAAGCACTGCTTTTTCTTGGCTGACCTGCTGACATCTTGACCAAAGGTTAATAAGAGTTTGAAGAGTTTCACTCAGAGTTGACATGCTGGGATGGGATAGACCGAAACTCACAGACGCAGAGGGCACAGTGGGTTAATTTAGTGTCTTATTATGGTTAACCTTGAATGTTAATTATGTAGAATTTAAAGGGCTTATTCGCCATTCAGTTTGTTCTTGGAGCAGATAATTTGCTCTTTTTTTTCTTTTGTAAGTTTTTCTTTTAACTCTAATTACAGATAATGAATATGTATAAGCTAATAAGATAATAATGAAATAATATCTAGGTGTTAGCAAAAAACATTTATGCTTGATGATGGCTCAGTTTAAGGCTAATATGCACCAGAATGTTCTTTTCTCCTTTGTTATGATGGAGTGTTTAACTCAACCCGATGTGAGTCAGTGTTGACAACAGATTACAGAAGCGGGAGGGAACACGCGTGCGCCTGCGCCTGTGTGTGTATCTGCAGGCTTTGACTTTGGTTGGGTGTTGTGTTTTATGTTTCCTACTCTGGCAGCACATCAGCACTTTCACACCGGGAGGAAAAAAAAACATGTTAAACCACAGCATCTCATGAGGAGGAGGCGACGCTTGCAAACAGAAGAAGAAGAGAGTCTTCTGTTTGTTGATTATGGTACACACCTGTAAAATATTGGTTGGTTTGGTAGGTGCTTGTCTGTAAAAGTTATTCAGAAATTATTAAAATCTAGTGGTGGGCTCAGGGTTTTCCAGTCTCCTATATTGATGTAGAGATGTGGCTGTTGACAGATTGTGCTATTCAATATAGTAGGCAGTACATAAGAATATCCACCAATGTCGAAACTCTTCATGCAAACCCTTGTATTGTGCAGAATTCATGTGTTCACAATCCTCGTGAACGCTCCTCTTCTGTAGTCTGAAAGAACAAACCGTGCTCTTGCATCAGAGCCGAACAGCGGTAACTACTGCTGCAAGACTTCAGCGGCAGCTCTGGGAGAATGTGCCTTTGATGTATTAATCCATAATTCAGACTAGATTAGCGTCTTGTGCTTCGGAGTAACTAATTACTGCCGATTGGTTTTACACATCTAATGAGAGAGAGTGAGGATGCCCTTATTAATGAATACGGCATGCAAAACCAAAGGGGATTAGCCCTTTCTGTAATCATGAGAAAATATTCATTCTCAAACTGCTCTGATGCCTTTGCAAATATTGTCCGCAGCTGGAAAAAAACAACATACGAGTCTGAGCGTATTTGACCGAGAGAAAAGCGAGTGCTCTGATGGTGATGAGATGCATTTTACTTTTTCATCCTGTACTGTATGGGCCTCAGGGCTGCCGGAACGACTGCATTGCTCTTCTCTAAATGGATTTCTCCTCCTGCTCTATTCCCCCAGCACCCCTCTAAAAAGCCTCGCACACAATCTCTGCGTGCTCTCCCATAACCAACCACAGCCGAGACGCTGAGGGGTTCGTGCACGACGACTACGCCACACAATCCAGCACACACAAGTGCCATCTCCAACTAGGAGTGCATTTTGGTTTCAGTGTTCACCGAAATGCACAAAAGCACTTTCGTGAAGCCATGAGGGGGGGTGGCATTGTCATACTGTAGTTACCCAAATGAATGTTGGATGTTTAAAGAGCAGATTGTACTTACAGATGATGTCAGCCCCGTGGGTGATTTCAACAGTCATAGACATTTTTTCTTCTTGAATAAATGGAGTGTTTTATGTGGTTTTAAAAACAGTTTTTACTGTTGTTCTGCTAGCTAAAGCCTGAGGTTACACTCTGCACAGCAAACATCAGGCCTAGTTCTCACTGCATTAGCAAACTCAAAGGTCAGGAGCTGTGAAACTTGTCTTGATGTGATTATGGTCTGTTGATCAGTTTAAAGGAAGAAAAGAGTGTTTGCAAAGGGTTTTGTCAAACAGTGTTTTATCAACGTGTCCTATTGATTTGAGATTGATAATAGTTTGTCTGTATTCAAAATCCTTCATTTAGTCTTTTCTGCAGCAGTAAATTGAATTGTAACTTTTTCCAAACAAGTGTCCCAAGCACACTGCCCGATTTTGGTTGTTTGGGCCTACACAAAGTCATGCCATTGGTTGAGCCATTGTTGGCATGTTGGGCTGGTTGAACTACTCAAACAAACAGAGAAATGTTTAAAGCATCACAGTGTTCTGGAGGAACTTTACTAACAAATGTCTTATTTAAAGCTGTCTTTGCATGTTAAGCTGACATAGGAGAAAATATTGTAGCAAAGTTTGTTTGTTTTTTTTGGTGAAAGTGTGTTTCTTTCTCTTTGTAGCTCAGATTGAGAGTATTCCCTGTAAAATCTGCGGAGATAAATCATCAGGGATTCACTATGGTGTTATCACCTGTGAGGGATGCAAGGTAAAAAAAAAAAACACACTTACACACATCTCGTAGTTATGTCTTGTCAGTAAGATGACAATGCATCAATCAGTTTCTTTAAAAATGTGTAATTAGGCCTGTCATAATCTTGATCAAGCATTTTAATACTATACGCTGCCATTCAAAAGTTTGTGGTCAGTTAAAAAAAAAAAATTACTTAGCAAGGATGCATTAAATTGATCAAAAGTAACTGTAAAGACATTTTATAATGTTACAAAAGATTTTTAATTCCAATAAATGCAGTTGTTTAAAAAAAAATCATTTCATCAAACAATCATGAAAAATATTCATGGTTTCCACAAAAATATTAAACTGAACCAAATCAGCACATTAGAATGATTTCTGAAGGATCATGTGACACTGAGACTAGAGTCATGATGCTGAAAATTCAGCTTTGCCATATGGTAGTGTAGATTATTAATATTTCAGTTACAAAGAGTAAAATATATTTCAGTCCCAAATGTTTTAATTTTAGTCATGTTGTAATGGCCGAAATATTTCTCAATTTACACACACAAGAAAAATAAATAAATAAAACTAGAGTGCTTTGCGTTCACAATGCACATCAATGCCTTATTAATACGTTTGTCTGAGTGTAGCGTGAACCCCTGTAGAAGGTGCACACACACACACACACACACACCAGTGTGCTCGAGAGGCATTTACACTTCATGCATTCTTCATGCACATGAGTTCATTTGGAGCTCCCATAACGCACCACTGCACTGGAAAGAGAGGCATAAAAATGCACATTTCATGACATGTTCCTTTAAAATTCCCATGGAAATAGCGAAAGACGTGTTTAGTTACTGTAATAATTCACGAGTAAATAAATCATTCTGAAACATGCCGCAGTGCAAACTACAAAGATGCAAGCTTGAGGTGACCTATTTTTGTGTTCTCTTTCTCAGGGTTTCTTCAGGAGGAGTCAGCAGGGCACTGTGTCATATTCATGTCCTCGGCAGAAGAGCTGTCTGATCGACCGTACCAGCAGAAACCGCTGCCAGCACTGTCGCCTGCAGAAATGCTTGGCAGTGGGCATGTCAAGAGATGGTAGGCTCTCAACTCTCACAGCCGTCTGAGTGATGTGCATGTGACTGCTGGGGTATCTGATTCTCCTCAGGTCTATAATGTGAGAGTAGGGTTTAAAATGTCAAAATCCCATTCATTTTCTCCATAGACAGTTTTCTTCTACCATTTGTTGCTATTAAGCAATGGCATATGCTAATGTTATTGCATTTATTAGAATATTCTGTAATTCATTTCATTTGTGTCTTTTGCAGTGCTTTAAGAGATGAGTGGTTCAGCCCTTTTATAAAGATTTTGGCTTCTTTCTCGTTAACCTTGTTACTCATTACATGAAAAAACCAGTTCGATTCTTTGGTAACATTTACAATAAGTTTCAATTTGTTAACATTAGTTAACATGAACTAACAATGAAAAATACTTCTAATACTTTAAAAAAAAATGTTCATCTTTTAAAAACTTTCAACATGTTTAGACGTTGTATCTGATAACATCATTAAATGGACCATGAAATGAAATGACAAATAATCAGTTAATATTTTTACAAACTAACATTAAGATGTGATTAATAAATGCTGTAACAAATAACAACCCTTTGTTAGTTAAAATTAGTTAATGCATTAACAAAAGTTAACTACTTTAAAAAAACTGAAATAGTAATTTTTGTAGAACATGCTCCAATATTCTTAATTAACAACTTTAAAAAATCACAATTACAAAATTACAATGTTTACAGTGTAAAGGGACCTTACTGTAAAGTGTTACCAGTAGTTTGAAACATGCATTATGATATTAATGTAATTTAATGATAACCGCTTTCATCTTGTTTGTGTGTGTTCACACACAGCTGTGAAGTTCGGCCGGATGTCTAAGAAGCAGAGGGACAGTCTGTTCGCAGAGGTTCAGAAACACCGTCAACAGCAGCAGGAGGAGAAGGTGGGTGATGAGACCGAGAAGGGGCGGGAACCTCAACCTCCTGGAGAGGCGGAGCCACTCACGCCCTCTTACGCCCTGTCCACCAATGGCGTCACAGAACTCCCCAATGACCTCAGTGGATACGTAAACGGTCAAACCCCAGAGGAGAGAAAGGCGGATTCAGCGATTGGTGGATTTTACCTGGACATTCAGCCCTCTCCAGACCAGTCAGGTCTAGACATGGATGGCATTAAACTAGAACCAGTGTGCGACCTCAGCCCAGACTCTGGCTTAGATCAATATTGTTGCTATAGCAGCGGAGACTCTTCACCTCCTGACAACGACCTAGGTAACAATTATAAAGTACTAATCACATGCAAAAATATATATCAATAAAAATGATATTTTACTTTATTACTTATACTTAAGGATTATTTTTTCATTTTAGAATTTATTATATTTGTTATTATGGAAGATTGCACTGAATGCATCATAAATGATATCAAAGTAAAAAAGTTATAGTTATATTGGCATCATTTGGCATGTAATTGCAAAGAAAGAAAATATTGTCAAATAAAATTACATAGTGCCGCCCTGCATAATTATACGGGATGCTGCCATTATGGGCATGATTGACAGCTGTGGGGTTTGAAACAGCAGGGCTCTGTGAACTCTCCTCCATGGCCCATTTAACATGTCATTATTAAGAAGTGCCTCATTAACACAGACCAGTCAAAGACTAGCACAGGATTAAAATGAGCCTCAATGGTTTTAGAAAATGTGGCAATAGTATACGGCTTCGATATGTCTGATGTTCACAAACCCAGGAGTGTGTGTCAGCTCCAGCTGTTTGACTCTATTTGTGTGTTTCTGACACAGAACATCTGTCAGAGAACATCTGCAAGTCTCACATGGAGACGTGCCAGTATCTTCGAGAAGAGCTACAGCCCAGCAACTGGCAGACAGTTTTACAGACCGACCTGGACGTGTACCAAAAGAAGGTGTTTGGTTATGTCTGTTTGGGTCTATTACCATCTCAAATGGTCAGATGAGACAAATCATCTCAGTGGCTCAAATTAGTTTCACAGCCACCCCTGGATTTTCTAGTTGGTGTCTAAAAACGTTGGTAGAGCATGAAAAGAGTTTAAAACGGGACAAGTTTGTACTCATTAGTTCATTTGTTTTCCCCACATTTCTCTGTTGTTTTTATGTAAATGGATGGACAGAAAGATGGATGGATGCACTTGAGCGATCCCTGAGGGGAATAATCAGGTGTGTGTACTAACAGCCCCTCTCTCTGCGCCATCTAGTCTCAGGAGGACATGTGGCAGCTGTGTGCGGTTAAAGTCACTGAAGCTGTGCAGTATGTGGTTGAGTTTGCCAAGCGCATTGATGGATTCATGGAGCTGTGTCAGAACGATCAGATCGTGCTGCTCAAAGCAGGTACACCTCAGATAAACCTCAAAACATATCCAGGTTCACAAAACGGCATCAGTTCTGTGACAAACTGTGGCAGAACCACTGAATTATGAGCGTGTTTTTCTACTTCTCAGGTTCTTTAGAAGTTGTGTTCGTGAGGATGTGTCGGGCGTACAACTCCCAGAACAACACTGTCTTTTTTGACAACAGATATGCCGGGCCTGAAGTCTTCAAAGCATTGGGTGCGCAGTAAGAGCTGGATTCCTCTTTTAAAGGAAAAGGCAACAGCGAATGGAAAGCATTTACCACTGTTTTTGATGCTTTTCTAGGCTGTGATGAACTTATCAGCTCAGTGTTTGAGTTTGCGAAGAGCCTGACCTCTCTACAGCTCAGTGAAGATGAGATTGGCCTGTTTTCAGCATACGTGCTGATGTCTGCAGGTGAGGGAAGAACAGTACGCACAATGTCAGAGATTCACTGATAGGAGATGAAGTTTCATCAGTTTTGCAGAGGCTTTAATTGTACAATCTCTGAATGTCAGGGTTGTGCACCATTCATAATTAAATGAAAATACCTTTTAAATTCCAATTGAATTCCTGAATTTAAACTGAAGTAGCAAACTTAATTAAGAATTGCAATTTGAATTTGGATGTTATAGGTTTTTTTAATTCTAACAACAAAAATTAAAAAAAATGCTTTTTACTTTTTCAATTTATTAATACATTTTGAAGAAATGTATAAACAAAAACATTCATAATAATAAGAAATGTTTCTTTAGCAATATGTTTCTTTAGTAATATGTAATAAAAGTAATTTTGTGGACCAGGGTGAAAGAACAGTTCATCTTACTAGTGTTGAATTTCTTTGAATTGCATTTCGATAAATAATTCTTCCTGGCATTCCAATTCCTGTGGGGTATAACCAAATCAATTATTATTTTCAATTCATCCAAATTTAGCAAAGTCCTGCTGAATCTGCATAGGTGGTGAACTCTTCATGTGTCTGTAGATCGTTCCTGGCTGCAGGAGAAGACCAGAGTGGAGAAACTCCAGCAGAAGATCAAGACTGCCCTCCAGAACCTCTTTCAGAACAACCAGAGAGACGAGGGAATTCTCGCAAAGGTACATTAAACCCATGATTGCGGTTACATTTATGGATACTACTAGTTATATTCACTCATCTGATCACTGTTTCCCAAGTCAAAAATCAAATTTCTAAAATGAGAACAGTCTTATCTGATCAATAATAACCAATTCTGATGCTCTGCTCTGCCCCCCTCCCCTCCTTCCTCTTGTAGCTTATCTGTACAGTGTCCACTGTTCGGATGTTATGCCGTCACCATATGGAGAAACTGAACACATTCAGAGCTCTTTACCCAGAAACGGTTCGCACACGCTTCCCTCCGCTCTATAAGGAGCTGTTTGGCTCCGAATTTGAGGAGGTTCTTCCTCAGGAGGCCTGATAGAGACTTATCCTAATACTGCACAGATTCAGAAAATAGAGATGGAGTGATAATACTAACATGCTGACACGAATTCTAAGCTCACTTCAGCCTCAGTTCACGTACACTTCATTCTCACAAAGTCCTGCTACACTTTGAACCTGCCCCACTGGTCGTGCACCAGAAGGCTGGCGGTCTGAAGAAGAGGAGACTTCAGATGCAAGGAAAAAATGAAAAAAATAAAAAATAAAATAAACGATTGATGTCTTGTAATATGCCTCAGAGCGTTCCTCCATGCCACAGTTTTATCTTTGAGCCTCCTGTTCTGACTGCATGAGATCTCAGTGGAAACGCCCACTGCATTTGACAGCCCCAGCGGCGCCCTCTACTGGCCGTAGACAGTCATAGGCGTCTGACTGGGGTAGACTAAGACAGGAAATGACCGTCTGGTGCTGAAATCCCTGTCTTTTCTCTCCGGTGCCACAATGAACAGCCCACGTTGGTGCTAACATCCCAGCACTGCCCTTTACTGGCCTCTTCTGGTATATACAAATTCAGCAGGGACATCATTTGGCAAAACCACTGCCCCAGGAGAAGACAGTGGACAAGGCATGACATGGGACTCAAACTATGAGACCTGAATCACTATCATACTGAAACTTTTCAGATCAAATGGCACATTCGGAGGCAGTGAGCTCAAAAACTTGCATATATACTTGTTATATGGTTAGTTAAATCATGCAATGTATGATGTACAGAACCTAACGAAAGGTAGCACTTTGTGTTTTTCCCAGCAATAAACGAGTTCAATTTAATTAGTCAAAAAAGCCTGAAGGAACATGCTGTTATTTTAGATCTGTTTGTGTTTTGTTAAATCTCTGTCTTTTAAAGCCAGCTCGCGTTGTTGTCTAGATGGTGGTGTGATGCCCTGTTGTGCCATAGTGATTCTGTAATCAGATTTCTGTCAAAGTGAGCGATGATTGACAGATCAGGGGCATGTGTTGACATTCCAGGGGATCTAGCGGTTTGTATTAAATGTCATGGGGATGGAGGTGGTTGGCGTTGTTCCTAACGGACCCTTTTTGAGATACGTCTAGACGTCTTTTGCACCTAGTAATGCAGCTCATCAGGGAAGAGGAGAGAATAAAAATGGTCGCTTATTTTTTTCTTTCTTTAATTTGCAGCTGTGTACACAGGCTTGTTTTTTAAAAGATGTTGGATCTTTGTGTCAGCTTTTTTGTGCCCCTTCAACACACGCATTTGAACCAAATTGAATGCATTTAGCACACAGCGTACATACAAGGACAAGCAATAACCTTAGTGAAGATGTTCCGATCTGACATATCTGTTTAATGTTTTTTTGTAAGGGCTGGCACTGCTTTACCTGTAGTATTCTTGTTCATAGCTGTTCCGTGAAAGACAATCCATCAATTATCTGACCTCATTAAAAGGGTATTTTGGGACTGCTCAGGGAAACAATTGTTTTATAGTTGAGGAGGAGAGTGAACGTGTCAGAAACTATAAGGAGACGTTATAGTTAAGGTTGATTTAAAAAAAATGTGTAAAAAGTAGAGAAATATTGTGAAATTGTCCTCTTCGAGCATCAGGGTCAGGTGTGTAAATGAAGAATCATTCAAAATAATACTGAGCAGAAAGCAATAATAATGGCATAATCATGTTTTGAAAACAAAAAATGCATGGAAATGCTTTAAATGCAGAATTTTGTCATTTTGTTATTTTATTTTTTTCAGTTTGAAATTTGCTTGGTTTGACCTCTCCTACGTCCAGATGTTTTTTCCCCCTTCCTGTTTCTTTAGACACCTGATTGGGCCTGTGTATTCTCTGTGAATATTTTTTTAGAAATCCTCAATCCCACTGTTTGTGCTGGTTATATCTAACTTTCTGGTTTGCTGTTAAAGAAGTATTATGGCACTTAAATGGTTAGCAATTTCTTAAGACTCTCATCAATTAAACACATTTATTTCTGGTTTAATCAAGGTTCAGTATGGATTATAGCTGTTTATTATTACGACATGTGTAACGAACGTTTTCTGTTATCTGTGTGCTAGTCCAGAGGCCTGGAATGTTCTTTCTTTAATTTGCCAATTATTCTTGAGATGCCCATCACTAAGGCAGTATTGCATTCTTCTCTCGCTTTGGTTTTGGGGCATGAATACTTAATCTTTCTACTGTATGTGTATGTTAAGGCGAGTATCACAGTAACACAGTCCCTTTTAAGGTTGTCATATTTTCACTAACAAATGACCAAATGTTTTGTATGATATACAGTGGGGAAACTATTGATTTGATCCCCTGCTGATTTTGTAAGATTGCCCATTTACAAAAAAAAGAAGGGTCTGTATGTTTATTTTAACAGATAGAGACAGAATATCAACCAAAGAAATCCTGAAAAAATTGATTTGCATTTCAGTGAGTGAAATAAGTTGACCTAAACATGACCTAGTGCTTGGTGCAGAGTCCCTTGTTGGCAAGGACAGAGGAAAGATGTTTTTTGTAGTTGGTCACCATGGCCCGTATTAACAAGACATCTTAAAGCTAAAAGTATCTCATAACTCGCTGATTTAGGAGAAAATTTTTTAAAAAAGAGTGGACTTGTCAGTCCTAGATTATTTCCAGTCCTCTGAGTATTTCATAGAGCATTTTAGCACTAAAACTAGCTCCTAAATTTGTGAAAGGTTAGGAGTAGTTAAGAGGACTCCTAAGTCACTAAGACCGGTATGTGGGCAAACTTCCAAAATCAGCAGGGGATCAAACAAGTATTTTCCCCACTGTACACACCATAATATGCTAATTTGTGAGTAATTCTAACCGTTTGAGTGGATCACAGTTTGTACTGAAGAAAAACATCCTTCTGTTTAGAAGACCTGGGATTTTCCTATGTATAGTTTTCCATAATTTTGAACCGATTAACCAGTGGTCTTCTTTTGATTTAATCCACAAGCACTCTTCAACTAGTTCTCCAGTAGATCTGTTGAAATAGTCTGTTTCTTCCTATCTGTTCATTTTGAGGTATTTTGCCTTTGTTTTGTATATACACCTGTACAAAAATGCAAAAGTATTGTTCTTTGAAATACAGTTTTCATCTAATGTTGTGATTTTTGTATTTAGAGGTTTAATCCCCTAAATTACTTTTATTAAAGGCGCATGTCACACATTGACAAATAGTGTGTTGAACGTGCTGTTGACAATAAAACTATTTTAAAAAATCCCACAACTTGTGAGGAAAATTACACTTGTCCTTTTTCTCTTGCTGGACTTTTACTGTACATCTATTCTGAGCAACTGTTACATGGATTCTCACTTAGTTTGATTGGGTTTTGCATTTAGCTTTCACACAAAGAATAAGATCAGATAAAATAAATTCCCTACATAATGGGGACCAAATGTCCCCACAAAGGTAATAATGTACTGTCTGCTCTCGCTGTAAAACCCAGCCCTCTGTTATCAGTGCTGCTATGACTGAGTCAGACATTGGCAGAAACTCTGTTGATTGAGGAATACTTCTCCACCTTTAGCAAACATACATCCTTTGAATCTTTAAAGGACTTTCGTCCTCCCAATGCTGCACATACACCATGTGTGAAGTAGTTTAGTGCAACATAGATCCAGAGGAGCATGTTGAGCCTGCTAAAGGTTTATAAATAGCTGTTTAACTCACTCTTTTCACAACTTCTCTAATCTGTAATATTTACATCACAGAAAGATGGTGGTTTTAACTCCGCTACATTTTTAATAGCAAGTTAGATGTGTTTACTTTTTGGATTAATTGACTTTTTCAAATAACGATATGAATCACTGAGTGTTTTCATTCTCATTGCTTGTATGATCAATTAAACTGCATGGTGCATTGCCATTTCTGTTATTGTCATGTATTTAGTTAATATCTTTGTAGAATATATTGAACATTGAAGAATGTATAACTGGGATTAGTGGAATATTTATCTGATGCAGGGCTCGACATTAAGCTTTGACATGAGCTTGACAAGTAAATCAATCATTCACTTGTCCAAGTAAAAAGTTACTTGTCCAGGGGAAAAAAGGTTTTTGTTGTTGTTGATGTTTTTTTTTTTGGCACAAATGTAATTTATTCTAAAGCAGTCTCATCAGTGACATTTGCTTTAAAAATATATTTGCTGCGTAAATCAGACTTACTGAAAATGCTAATTCATTCTCTGCCAGCAGGAGGTGCTTTAAAGCACAAGGTTTCCCCGGTAACTGCTGTACACAAAGCTGCGCTGAGCTCACAATCGCTGCTTTATCAGGCATATGACATGAAAGATGAAATAAAAATGACATCAAAAATTTAATAGACTAATTAATCACCTAAACTTTAATTATGTTTGTAGACGCGCCATAGCCAGACTGATAAACAGACACAGACCGGAAGTTGAAGTCTATATGATTAAAATAAATGTAATATGAAAAAATATATATTTATGATGGCAGTAATGATTAATATCAAGTTCCCTTTGAAAATGCACAATTTTACTGTTTGACATTATGGCAGAAATTGTGCTAACCATAGTACATTTTTATAAGGAATGTGTATCCTAGTAAAAGAATAACTAATTAACTAAACAACTTTTGGGTCTGCATCTTGAGTGGGTAGATAGGAGGAGTCATTGGGTGAGTGCATTTAAATGGGAATCCCATATACAGAGAGATACAACTGGAACTCCACAGCTACACTTTCACACTCCACAGCATAAGGTAAGACTCTGGTCCTCTGTTGTGATTCTCCATTGATTAGACTAAGACACATAAACTGAATCTCTTGATTATGAATCTTATCAAAAGACTAGCCTTGTCACATTTTTATTGCTGATTGTACTGCTTCTCGTTTTCTACTCCAGGGGGATCTGCAGAAAGAGCTGTAGTGGTCTTGCTGTGTGTGTGTGTGTGTGTGTGTGTGTGTGTGTGTGTGTGTGTGTGTTTTCTGTGACATATCAGGACACAACTTTGTATAATGACATGGGTATGACACAGGTATTACGAGGAGAGGGTGACTTATGAGGACATAACCCATGTCCCCATTTT
Source organism: Carassius carassius (assembly GCF_963082965.1). Taxonomy (NCBI): domain Eukaryota; kingdom Metazoa; phylum Chordata; class Actinopteri; order Cypriniformes; family Cyprinidae; genus Carassius; species Carassius carassius. The sequence goes on along the minus strand of NC_081756.1, from coordinate 17,665,983 downwards.
TCGAAACGCTTATAAATCAAAAAGAATGAGTTTTTTTGAGAAAGTAAAAATGCACAAAATTTCCTGGTAGGGTTGGTGTAGGGTCATAGAATATATATTTGTGCAGTATAAAAACCATTACGCCTATGGGATGTCCCCACTTTTATTTTTGTTTAAAAACAAACGTGTGTGTGTGTGTGTGTGTGTGTGTGTGTGTGTGAGAGAGAGAGGTTCACGGATCTGTGGAATGTGTAAAGGGTGTGTGTCCGGGTGTGTCTGAACAAAGTTCCGGCAAACTCTTCACAACTCACTTCATAATGTATTGTGCAGCGAGAAAATGATTTCCTGTTAGCACTGCAGAGAACCGCTGTAGTGTTGCTAGGAATAATACTGTAGCACAACAAAACTCTTTTCTGTCTTTTTTTTAATGACATGAAAAGTAACTTTCTCAGTTACACCTTTAAGGGCAGTAAAAGGCTAATTGACTTAGATAATTGCCTGTGATGACACTGAACTGGGCTTTTATCTACACAGTACTGCTAAACACTATCTAAGACACCCATCACTAGACCTTTGAAACCAAGGGCGAGGTTGTGTTTTACAGCGGCTTAAAACACAGATTGTTTGAATTTATTTTAACTTCTCATTATTCGCCTTGGATGATTACATGTCTTCTCTGTCCTTTGCAGGAAAATGGCTTTAGTGTCTGAGATTTTGACGAAACTCACATTGAGTAATGGAGGGGTACGGTATTACAGTTGTAACATAAAATGTAGTATTATCACAAACTCAACAAACAAAATACACTTCTTTATATGCTGAGTGGCTATTAAGATTTATTGTTTGTTTTGGCCCAAAAAAAAATATTTTCTGATTCTATCCAGAATATTATTATATTTCAGTATCTATATTTCTTGATATATGTTCAGGAGAGAGAACCTAAATGCCCTACAGTGGTCCCAGTTTCTGGGTTTAACCCAGAGGAGGATGCAGCCAAAATCGAGACAGCCATCAAAACCAAAGGTAAGGGATGGTAACATAAACACTTCACATGCGTATAGGAATATGTCATTTCTATTTTGCACCACAGATTATATTTCCAGTGGAACGTAAAAAAAAATCCACAGTGGCATTTCGTAATTTATGCACTGAAATATTTGTTTTAGTGTCTTTATATTTGCTTAGCAAATAAACTGAGCTTTGACTTTCAGCTTGCTACTTTAAACAGGATGTAATGATGCTCCTGTCAATCCTTTCTCAGTCCCTATCTTCTCCTCTTACTTTCACCTTCATTTATTCATTCAGGTATTGATGAGCAGAAAATCATTGACATTTTGACAAAACGCAGTTGCTCACAAAGATCCGAAATTGCATTTGAGTATGAAAAACGGGCAAAGAAGGTATACATCATAACACATCAAAATGTGAACTATCTATTAAAATATGCATTTTCTTAACTTTACAAAATATATCTTGTGTACCAAAGTTCCAATCGACCTGACACTGTTTGTGTTGTAGGATCTGGGGAGTGCCCTGAAGGGGGCGCTCTCAGGCTCTTTGGAGCATCTGATTCTGGGACTGATGAAGAGTACAGCACAGTATGACGCCTCTGAACTCAAATCATCTGTGAAGGTGTATTTGATTGTTTCTGAAAAATGATTGTTTACTGCTATTCTCTGTTTAAGTATCAAAATTAAACTCCTGGTTCATATTTTAAAATATCTGAATAATGCATGAATAATATGAATAAAAGAACCTACACTACTCATCAAAAACGTGGTCTTGTATGCTCACCAAGGCATTTATTAAAACAAAAATACAGTAAAAATGGTAATACTGTGAAATATTGTTACAATTCAAAGTAACTGTTTTACTATTATTTAATATGTTTTAAAATTGTACTTTACATTTATTCTGTCGCAGTAGAGAACAATTCTGCTGCTTAATATTTTTTATAGAAGCCATGATAAAATATTTTTTCAGTATTTTTGATGAATAGAAAGTTCAAAAGAGCAGCATTTATTTGAAATTAAAACCAATTCAATGCATCCTTGCCCAATAAAAGAACTAATTTCCTTCAAAACAACACAAAACAAAAGTAACACTGGCCCCAGTTTTTTCAAACGTTTAATATTCATATATCATTGTATTCATGTGACAGTATGATGTTTTTTGCAGGGTCTGGGCACTGATGAGGAGAGTCTTATTGAGATGGTCTGCTCCCGCAATAAAGAAGAGCTAATGGAAATCAAGAAGGTTTACAGAGAAAGTGAGTGACACTGGCCATTAAAAGGCATAAAATGCACACATACACTAGTATTCATATCCCTTTCTTTTTCTTTTTGCAGTGTTTAAGAAGGAGTTGGAGAAAGATGTTTCTGGAGACACGTCTGGTGATTTTGCAAAGCTGCTCCTGGCCCTTGTACAGGTAACATAAGAGATAACTATAACAGTTATTTGTGGTAATTATGATCAAATTCTGTTTTTTTTTCACAATATGCAACAGGTCATTTTTCTTTACCACTAACATAACTTGCATATTGCAGATTCTGTATCACTGTACTCAAACGATTTCCTTCATGTCCACAGGCCAAGAGAGACGAGCCGAGTAACGTGGTGGACTATGAGAAGATCGACAATGATGCAAGAGTTAGTAGAGCCCTTCTGATTGAGGAACGTCAATTGATTCAATTGATGAATGTTTATTCAGCATGATTACAATAATATTATGATAGTATATGAAACAACTGTGCGTTCAGGTGACTCATGTTAGGAATGCTGGAATTACCAAAATGTTTACGTCTTTGTAATCCTTTGTCAATTATGGAAATATTTAGTCTCTTCATGAAGCTGGAGTGAATCGAAAGGGAACGGATGTGACCACCTGGATTTCAATCTTCTCTGAGAGGAGTGTCCCACACTTGCAGAAAGGTGAGACATGAACGGAGCTGTATTTGAAGTCAGGTGCCCTTATCATTTCTGCAACAATCTAACCAAAGCCTCTTTTTCCTCAGTGTTTGAAAGGTACAAGAGATACAGCCCATATGACATTAAGGAGAGCATTCGAAAGGAGGTGAAGGGAGATCTGGAAAAATCCTTCCTCACACTAGGTATCTATCAGCTGTCCATTCTTCACATGAGCTGTCAGAGATGTTTATGGCAGATTTCTTGAAGGTTATGCCTGTTCGCTCGGTTATCTTTCACCCTTTCCTTATATCCCTTCAACTGTTTGGTGAGGAACGTTTTGTGGAAAGCCCTGTGGAAAGAATCTAGAGGAGAACTGAAGAGAGACTATCCTATCAAAATAAAAAAATAAAATAAATAAAAAAACTTTTAACCGTGTCTTAAAATGTATCTCTGTCTTTCTTCAGTTGAGTACATGGAGAACAGACATCTGTATTTTGCCAGCAGACTCAATGAAGCCATGAAGGTGAATATTTAATTTTGACTGAATGTTATTTGCCTTAGCTGAGCTGAGTTGTATTGATCAGTTTCTTCTACGGAAAAAAAGTGTGTCTATACTAAACATTTAGATTTTGATGTTTTCAGAGTAAAAGTGTTAAAGATAAGGTCGTAACCCGCATCATCGTCTCCCGCTGTGAAGTTGATCTCATGAAGGTCCGCACAGAGTTTAAAAGGAATTTTGGAAAATCTCTGTACCAGACAATTTTAGTAAGTTTCCAAATGTTTCTTTCTTTCTCATTTGTTTTGTTATTTACCACCGTCGTCTTTTATTTCTCCACTTCGTTTGCTTCAAGCATTTTAATCCTAACTTTTCTAACTCATTGTCTTTTTCTCCTCAGGAGCACACTAAGGGAGACTACCAGAGAGCTCTCCTGAACCTCTGTGGAGGAGATGACTAAACAGATGTCCAGCAATGAAGACTTTCCGAAACAAATAGTTAAAAATGCAGTATTATTGTAAGAATGCTTTGTGTTTTCTTGTATGAGTGTTGTTTAATATTAGTTAAATTGATCCCATTTCAACTGAAAGGAATACAGAATCATGAATTTTAAAATAAGATTTTGTTTATTGTTGTTGATATTAATATTAAGTACACATGGTTTTTGAATGTGATGTGGGGCTACAGTTTGTTGAGACCCAGTTTGAGTTATTCTTGTCTCAAGTCCTGTCTTGTTTCCACACTTCAAGCGTATCAGAAATGTTTATTCTACACGAATTAGGCCCAGTATATACTTTTGGACAAATACTGTGGTTAGGAAAATTTCAAGGGACCGAACAAGATTTCTTCTGTTTTCGTTAAGGCTATCTCTATATTTTGCTACATTAAGTGATCACTACAAAAAAAAACTCTGGTGCCCAGGGAAGATTAAAAAATAAAAGAAGAAGAAGAAACAGGACAAAGACAGAGGTAATGTGATAGATAAACTATGAGGTAAAAGTTTGTGAACAAACTGTATGTAGTCTAGTCTTAAAGTTTTAAAAAGGGTTTTAATTCGTGGCGGTAACGTTAGAAAGGGCTTTGGTTTAGCAGAACATTGCTGCCATCTACTGGAAATTAAACACTTTAACTTTATTTTGAAGATTAAACAGTAACGTTACTGTATGCTAGAGAAGTGTTCAAACAAAACTGTATTAGTTTTGTGCGGGAATACCATAATATTAAATTATTCTTGCTGTTAGTGTCTTAATATCATGTGTCTTAGGCAGCACTTATATTTTTAGTTATACTAATAATAATAAATAATGTAGTAAAGCAATTACTGATAGAGCAATAATAGTTGTTTTATAATTTTTTTTTATAATTTGATTCATTATCCTTCAGCTTTGTGTATTAAACACTATTGGAGTAAACATTTTGAGAATATTAACTGGAAAGTGAGTATTTGAGAGAACAAATACGGTCAACAACAAAATTAGTGAAATGTACCTTAAAATGAAAGACTTAAATTACCAAAAATGTATTAAAAACTTTCATCAATGGGACAAGTTCAGTATTTATCCAGAAAGATAACGAAAACGATTGGTTGCTAGAGCGTTTGTTATGTTGTTTAAGTGCAAGTGTGATCATGTACAGTCAGCTGTAAATTGTAAATTTGTAAATTAACAATCGATTTAATAACAAACCATAATAAACCTTAACATTCACAGACTGAATGGCTATTATAGTTCCTATAGAAATGAAATATGGATAATAATAAACAACTGAAATGACAATAAACTATTTTGGCCTGTCTTGATTAACCTTCACATTTTAAAAAGCATATCTTTATATTTATAAAGATATATTTATAAAGCATTTCAATGTTTCAGTTATATATATAATATATATATATATTATTTAATGTTTTTAAAAACCCATAACCAATCTTTATGATCAAAGTTTATAATCAACATTTAATTTCAAGTTATATCATAGGACCTAAGAATGCTGATATGATTGGCAGAAAAGAATGTGATGTGGTGTCTTCATAATGTATTGTTGGGCTTGTGTAGACTTAGAGGCCATTGCAGCACACCGAATCGACATTCAGACCCTCGGTTATTGTAATGGAGACCTCCAGGCCAACTATATTTCTATGATCACAGTCTGAAAGAGCATGAATAATAGTGAGTGTGCACTGCTGTGTGTTTTCTGAAGGTGGGATGGTAGTAAATCATCAGACGTGACAGTTTTTAATCTTCCAGATTAATATCATTCCTCAGAAGCAAGGAGGAAAGAATGATCAGTGTGGGTGATGTTGTCATTGCTCCTCTCCTCTGGTTTACCTCTCATCGCTCATTTCCCCTCTCTTTTATCTGAAAGCTATGCTTATATATGCCTATATATGATCTATTTTGTAAGTTTATTAGTTTAAACCTGGTTAGAGTGAGTTAATTTAGTTATCACCAGCTTCACATAAGCATTACATAAATCTATTTATAGATGTTCACAGGCAAGATAAGAGAATTTTTAATGAAATGAAACTTGTTTACAACAGCTACAGTCTATCGCTATGGGCTGAATTCTAGTAAAGCCTGCCAGCACACCCTCACAGAATATTAAACAGATATTTGTATTACAAAGCAAACTCAGTTGTGCCATAGAGCAACCCCGATCAATCAGTCATGTGCTCCCAGACAAACCCAGTCATACAGACGCAACACACTCACACATACACAATGGTTCTAATGGACTGAAGGGAGGAGGCCAAACTCTGCAGGCCATATAGCGTAAACGCTAGACGTCTCATTGAATTAGTATCACAGTGTGAAAGACAAAGCACTGGCAAATGTAAATGAGGCCAGACATGCAATACTGCTGATTGGACTGAAATAATTAGAATAATACTGCCAGGAGACTTATTAAGAAGCATGGAACATAAATAACCGCAGAGATGAGTTAATAGCAGCCGGCTAAAGTAGCTCTTAAATATGCTAATGCCAGCTGTTTCTGTTTATCCATGGCCCACTGATAATCTGATTATTGATGTGCGGGTGCTATCGGAGGTGAATGATCCCATCCTTGCAGTGCTGAATGCAGTGGCTATTTTAATTTCAATTATTTAGCTCAGTAATTGGGGTGAAGAAAGCCAGTGAATGCCTTAGGAAAGCAGTCATAGGAACAACGCAACAGCAAAAACATGGTTAAGATTCAAGTTAGATCAAGATCTACCCCACTGTTCAAAATGCTGGTGTCAATTGTTTTTCTATTTACCAAAGACAATATAGACTTTTACATTGTACAAAGTAATTTAATGAATTTATGTTCTTTTGAACTTTATATTCATCAAATAACCCCCCCCCCCCCCCCCAAAAAAAAATCTATCACAGATTCCACAAAATGATTAAGCAACATTGTCAATAATAAGAAATACTTTGTAAGTACTAAATCAGCATATTAATATGAATTCTGAAGGATCATGTGGCAGGTGTGTTTTGACTTGGCCATATTTGTACTCAACTTTAGCACATTACTATTCTATACTACTATACTACGCGACTATTAAATATTATTTAAATAAAAGCAGACCGACTGGGGGAATATGCATCTCATATGTGCACTTTAAAGCAATGCAGTCGGCATATGATACAGATGCTGTGATTCTGTCTTGGACCCTATTCATGTGACACCCGGCCCTTTGTTAGATTGCATGTATAATTAAGAGACAGGGGTGCCTTGAGTTAATTTGTTGTTGTTTATATCGGCTTTATATTTTTCTTAATGCTAGTTGTTGATTCCTCTTAAAGGTGTCAACCCCTCAGTGCTAATAATTGATTTGGAGACTGAAATTTCTGCACAGGTTGTTCTGGCCAAGAGCGTTCACTCACAGAGCTCTTAGAGATGAATATATGATTTACCCTCTGCTGCCCCGCAGCTTTATGAAAGCTTGCACATGAAGGAAGAAAAATAATACAGAAACAAGTTATTGGAATATCTTGATTTCTTATGTTGAGCGTCTTATTTGAGGTTTATGCGATGACAGAATGACTCTCTCATTTGAGATGGGTTGTTTGATGCTTCTCTGTCACGAGGAGACGTTGTGTTGAGTGCTCTTTGGGGACTTGCGCTTGCCCCGCGGCCACAAAGAGAGTGGAGCGCTCTCTCTCTCAGCCTGACAGACAGAGACAGAGATGCTTTCATTTCCGCGCCAAGTGCTTCCGCCCTGGGTGAGTTTTCCTTGTTTTTCTCTGTCTCATTCACCCTCTCTATCCAAACACACTCACTGCACAGTGCTGTTACACACACACTATCAGTAAACAACAGATTTAAGCCTAAAACAATGTGAATCCCTGTGGACTTCAATTATTTATCAAATCAACAAGTACGGCTGTTTGTTATGTGGGCGGCCTTTGATGAATATAAGATAAATGCCCTGCCACGCTGAACAATCCTGCTTCCTTCCAAAACCAAAACAAAGTAAACTTATGCGGAGGCCATGCACACTGTCCCACTCATGTGTCAGCCCACTGTAAAAGACAAAGAGCTGCTTATTTTAATGGCGCTTTTTCAGATTATAAAAGCAGCATGAAACAATGAGGAATTATTTATCTGATCAAAAGTTTGGATTTTTAAAGATTTTTTTAATGTAAGATGTCTCTAATGCTCACTAAGGCTGCATTTATTACAAACATAGTAAAAACTGAAATATTGTGAAATATTAATCCAATTTAAAATAACTATTTTCTATGCCAATTTATTTTAAAATGTCATTTAGCACTGTGATGGCAAAGCCACACTGTCATATGATCCTTCAGAAATTATTCTAATATACTGATTTGATATTTGCACCCTGTTTGCATCTATCATTACCCATTTGGCAGGACAAAATATTAAGCTCACTCTGGTCTAATTTAACTGCTTGGTGGATTATGTTGAAATTAGAAGATGTTGCTTTAAAAACATAAACAAGACTTGAATTTAATTGTATTGCAGGAAACAAGAGGATCTTCTTTCATTATCAAGGGTCATTTACATTTTCTATAATGCATTTGGACGCTAGGGAAACTGTCCCATGATAAATTCTTTGCCATGCCCTTCACAGTTGTCGTAGCAGGACCATAAACAGCATTTATAATAATCTAGCGGGACGGCACACCCAGCTCACTGATTAGCATGCAGAAGACGAGAGGATTGGAGTAGTGACAGAGGCCACAGGGCTCATTGATATATCCTCATTGTTCTTCATCAGAAACACCAAGAGAGGTGCAGAAGAGAAAACACACATCAGACATTAACACTTCTGGGTGTCGCAGAGTCTTTCTGGAACTCTTCCTCATGTTGCAGTAGAAAGTATGTAAGATGTAAGGCTGGAATCTGAATCTGATCCCAAATTAAATCATTGTGAAATAATACAGAAAGACCTCTCAGAAGGCACAATATTCTGTGTTTGACTGCCTGAAAGAAGCTGTTGAGCTGTGAACATTTGTGATAAAGCATTGTGGTATGATATCAAAATTAAAATCAAACTTATCTCTTTCCAAACCTGTATGATTTTTGTTTTCTGCAGAAAACACACACACACACAAACACAAAGATATTTTGGAAAATAATCAACATTGGACTCCACTGATTTTCAATGTATGGATAAATAAAACACTGAGACATTTTTCAAAATATCTTCTTGTGTGTTCCACAAAAGTAGGAAATTCATACAGGTTTGGTCTGGGCGAGCAAATAATGACAATTATTGAGTGAACTTTCACTTTAGGTTCATCAGATATGCTTATATGACATAAAATGAAGGCTCTATTAACCTTCATATATAGCAATATAAAGATAAATATTAGATAACTCATAATTTTACAATATTAACTCATGAATCTTAATTAACATTCCATACAATTAAATCATAATAAATGAACCTCTTCCACGCTTTCTTTTTCTTATTTTGGCTTAGTTTTGGTCACTCATTAACCCATTAAGTATTAATAAATATGCTTTATCACATTATGCAATTAGAATAGTTTTACATGATAATGGGCTTCAGCCTCATTCTGTTCAGAGGATAATGCTGACTTGCATTTTTCGCTTTGAGCATCTTTAATTAATTATAGAATTTCTTTCATGGATGGTACAATGTTCACCTAAGCATTTCCTGAGATGTTATTCTGTTTGTTGTGGCAATACTGTTCTGTAAAAAAAAAAACAAAGGATGAAAAAGTAATTAAGTTCAGTAATAAAATCTCAAGCATCCACGCAACATTAAATGCCCATCCAACTCCATCAATTACTCCAAGTGCTCTCTCTTTCTCTCTCTCTCTCTCTCTCTCTCTCTCTCTCTCTCACACACACACACACACACACACACACACACACACACGCTTTATCCACCTGAGATCAGCGCAGGCTTTGTGTGGATATGAGGAGTCATCTCACTCGTATAGTCAGCACTGTTTTAATACACAATATCATTCAATAAAATTCTATAAGCATTACCAACAGTACCTTAAAATATCATCCTAGTTTTAAACATGCAGTTGGAGTTCATGAAAACTAAAAAATTATGAAAGCATCAAGACATGTCTAAATCTAAAATTTGCATAATATTCTGTCTGCTGAGACAGCTCCATATGCCCAATTTTTGAAGGAAGAATAGATGTATCCCTTTTTCTATTCATAAAAGAATCCAGAGAAAAAAATCTATCACTGTTATTTGTTAACCAAGCAAGTGCTAAAATAGAAATGCTGGATACATATCCAAATGCTAATGATATATAAAATAGGGCTGAGACTATCTTACAAATAAAAAAGCTTATTGTTTTTTTTTTTTTTCTTATTTAAAAAATGTGATAAAAAAAATGTGATTTTTTTTTTAAACAATGCAATTTAGCGTAATCTACAGTGTAACCAGCAATCATTAACTTTAAGTAACCTATTGTAATCGAGCTGATTTAGTGATTTAGTTTAATTCAAATCTGTTCATTTTATTTTTAGGTTACCTGACAAATGGTTTTTACAGGGTAAATGGTAAGAAAAATTAATAAAACTATATGTATCACATGTGTATAGGCTATATGTATTTGTATTCATTGTAGAATGTTGAGTGTCTAATGAATGCAGTCCCAGAGCAGTTCAGTGTGAGCTTTACAGCCGACAGTAAAACATTTCAGTGCTGAAGAAATTTGGCTCTTTTTGAAATACTGGCCCCGTGTTGTCATGGATGACATACGGTTATTTTTCGTGAGGCTGAGACATATTTTATCATAATCAGTATATGACGCGAGAGTGGGGCCTTGCACACATCATTGGCTTTTCTTGCTTAGTTAGATGGTGAAGGTCAGAGTTCTTAGCCTTTATGGTTGTTTAACTTTAAAGAATTATGGTATGTAATGAACACACCCCATTTATTTTCTCCTCAGTTGAAGGTTAGTTTCTCGTAAGTACAAAGGGGTTTACTTTACAACAAAAATAGAATACTTTCACATTTAAGAAAATATTAAATGTGAGTCTTTATTTAATTATTTTCAGTCAATTTATATCCTTATGACATTTACTTACATATTAACTTGATCAAAAACATAACATTTAATAATGATGATACCCAGAAAATCAAATATCATTGACAGAATGTGTTTAAATATTTTATATATTCATATTAATGCATCAGTGGTTTATAAAATAAGACCCAGCAGTCTGCTTGTTCTGGCTCAGCTGCAGGAAATAGTTTACCTTCTTTGTTATGCTCCCTTACTTCGTTGTAACATGACATCTGTAAACCATTGATCATCAGTTTTGCATAGATTACTGAAAAAAACATAGTTTATTGGTAAATGAACACAAGCTCAGATAGTCTAATCTGATTCCAGAGAAGATCATTTGTGTCAAGTCACAAAGCAGGGATACACAAAGTTTATCATATTCTAAATGTATGCAAACACATTTTTATCATACATTTCTGTAAAGACTGAGAAACCTTTACTACTTTGCTTTTGATCCACACTTAAACTCCAACATACAGCTGGTAAAAGATAGTTATAAGGAATTTACATACTTGTATACTTCAAAGCTACCTGTGAATAAAAGCTACCCGTTGTTCCTTTCAAACGCAAACTTGGGAAATTAAAAGTGCTTCTCAAGCACATTAGACCACCAAGCTCTGAATTACCACTCCAACACACAATGTGATGTTGACACCGCCCCTTCTTCAGTCCTGTGGAGCTCTAGGGTGTTGAAGACTTTCTCTTTCTCAGTAAGAGGCTTTACTCCCGTCTTATCTTACCCTTGTAACTGTCTCTTGTTGTTCTGAGTTGGGGTCTTTCTGGGTGTTTTAATGAGTCAGGACTGGGCACCGTAGCCCTGAAGAAAAAAATCTGACATTTCAGGTTGATGACCACAGTACAGTGTACGGAAATAAATATTCAACATGCTTACAGTACCTAAAATACAAGGGGCTAAAATTATGGTTCTTTTGGACTGATTTTCAACTGTCTATTATTGAGTTTTTAATAGCCAAAAAAAAGGTATCTTTGGGGAGACAGTATTTTATGATTTTAAATATAGTCTCAGAACGTATTTAGATACCTAAACTACTCTTTAAAATGTTTGAATGTTATGCATTCGCTATCAAAATATCAAGTGGTGTTTATTTTAAATAAATAGAAATAGCATGTGCGCACTTTTAAAGCGTGTGTGTTTATTCTGTTACTCTTCTCTGTCAGTTGATGTGAACTGACTTTAAACATCCACTAAATTACCTTTGGGATCGGTTGCTGAAATATACATTGAAAAATAGCTCTGAGAAAAGCTATTGCATTTATTTTATTTTTTTATCTAATGCAACAACTTTCAGGACAAAATTGTTCCACAGTGGAAATAAATTCACAAAAATGCAAGATATTCTTTTAACAGGGCAATTGTTAAAAAAATGAATGCAATTTATTTTTAAACTGAGAATTGATCAATGGCCAGACTTCCCACTAATGATCAGAAATGTAAACTTTAAAAGTCCTATGACATGAAAATTTCACTTTCTGCGGTTTTTTAACATTAATATGACTTCCCTTAGCATGTATGTGGTCCCCAAGTTTCTAAAAATTTTAATCGGTGTAAATCGAGATTTTACTATCTTTCTCTGCCTTTGAGAAAACAGAAGCTCAAACGGTCTGATCTGGAATCTCCTCTTTGTGACGTTGTAAAGAGAAATGTTACCTCCCCTTTCTCTGCTTTGCCCGCCCAAATATTTACATATAATTCAGTCTCAATGTCAGGACAGGCGTTACAAACAGACTTTTATGATATGGATTCGACAGCACCGGCACAAACAGTGAGTAACAGTGTTCATTAATGCCTGATCTGTGATCAGTGATTTCTGATGTGTAGTTAATCATTCAAGTTCACACAGACTTTCTTTCTAAATCGTTTAATACTGTTTATGCATCAGTGAATCAAGCCAGTGACTAAACGATCAACTTCACGTTGTTTCTCTTAGTAGCATGAAACAAATCTGTTATTTAAATTGTGATTTAACTACAGAGAGCGATCAAAGAACGCTCCCTTTTTTTCGGAGCTCTCACACATCGCGAGTATATCTGCACACTTGCCCAAACTGCCGTTACAATGAATGACGCTGTTATGCTGCACAACAAAGCTCTTACTGTATTCATGTGCTTGCTGTTAGTTGTGGTGAAAGCATTTTGTGAGAGAAAACGTGTTGCAATAATGACGAGATGACTGCATTCACGCGATAAACAGACTCTGTCTACTCAATGCTCATCACTGCAGCCTTTCATGTGATGGGAAAAGATCGAAAAAATTATTATATAATCAACAAATCCACGATTTGTTAATCTCGACAGCTGTAGTATATATATTTGAGAGGGGTCCACATGTAATACGCATTTCAAATGCAAAGATGTCAGCCAATCACAACAGTTGTCGTTTCCTCGGAGTCTCACAGCAGACACGCCCCTTAAAAACAGAGCATTGAAGCCAGAGGGCTAATATCAGGATATAAAAAAATGCTTTTTATTTCTAAATTTTAAATGTAAAAATCATACTAACAATATAAGTACACCTAAGGAAACATTAAAAAGCATTTAAAGAAAAGGAAATAAGTCATGGGACCTTTAATAATGAACGTGTAATTAAATCGCCAGAACTATATTCAAACACTGTGCCATGAATCAGACGGGTTATGAGTTCTGAGAGCTTTGTTTGTTGTAATGGAACTTTACCAGGAGGGAATCTGTTGTCACAGCAATCAGCTGCCATGGCTTGAATAAATCATTCTATTCAGCTACAGCCCGTTCTGTTTGATTTGCTTTGACTTAAATATTACAGCACACATCGAGGTACAGTTGCCCTTTGTGTGGATCCATCTGTACGTCTCAGAATTTCTAGGAAAAAATTAAGTCTGGTGTTTGTTTGAGTTAAAAAATCGGTCCTAGACTCCAAATGTATATCTTGCTGTCAGGAATTGCTAACAATAGTTGTTAATTTAACAGTTAAATAAAAATCTACAGAATTTATTATTTAAATGTGAAATTTGTTTATTTAAATGTATATTTATTAAAATAGTGAAATAAGACTGAAATAAGAATAAAGACTCAACCAGACATTGAATATTAATGAATATTTCACATAATTTTTGCATATATTTCTAACATGATTAACATGATTTTGCATGTCTGCTAAATGAAATAAACACATTCTGCTCTTTAACTAGTTATTAGTGTGATATTGACTAGTTCTCTTTTTTGCTCTTGTAAAAACCAAGTCGGTTTCCCTCATCCACTGTGTGATAATTGGCTGAAGGGTAAAAGGGAGCAATCAAATTGACCCTTATTTAGAAAGAGTGCTTTTATGGAGGCTTGAGTAATTCACTCTCACAGACTAACTGTTTTCTACATAATCAGCCCACCCTCTTTCTTGAGGCCACACACCTGTGGAAGACCACACCGGTCCCTGGCCATCCAGGTGTCAGTCACATTATCATTAGGGTTCTGCGTGTTCAAGTACCATCTCATGTATGAGGTAAAGTCAGATCACCACATTTACAGAGACATAACGTTTGCATTTTGAAGACTTAAAAGTTAACACAACATTTAGTGTCTTCTGTATAGACGGTGTCAGCATCATTTTAAGCCAACAATCAGCACAGGTTAGCTAAAAATGGAAGTAATAGTTGTCTTTGCAATTGTTCCAAAGAACCAGAAAGGATATGAAATGCGAGTAATTTCATGGTAGTTCAAAGTACACTATTCATTACTAATTATCTTCTCATTGATTTTGAAAATAAACTGACAATAAAACAAAGTTAACATGAACAAAACACAGCGGAGTTAATTAAAGGTTTGGGGTTCGATTCCCTGGGAACACATGATATGTAAAAAATTGATATCCTGAATACACTGTAAGTCACTTTGGATAAAAGCGTCCGCTAAATGCATAAATTTAATCCCAATTACAAAAGGTCAGTTATTAGCTCCTGACATTGGGAAGGACTTAACACAGATCAAAGAAGTGTAGAAGTGTAGAAGAAAAAAGTACTCTTCCTTCTTGTTAATACAACATTAGGAGAAGATTTTGTAGGAACCATTTCATAGCTGAAAGTAATTTGCTGCCTTGTTTACATATCTAATTTAAGATTTTGTTATTTGCAAGGTTGTATTATAATCATCTGAGTCTAAATTAAGTTTCATAATCTGATAGGTTTAGAAATAACTTTGGCCACCTTGTACTGAAAAAGGCTTTTAATACTCATAAAATCATAATTTGTGATAGACATGGTTGTGTTTCTTCTGGGATTCCTTAAAAATGTGACTGGAAGCTGGAAGCAGCACCTGACCCCAGCCCTCTATCTGTCCATCTCGCTCTGTGCACAGAAACATGCTGCCCTTTGTCACCTCAGGCGTGACTGCCCCTTTGAAGTGGCGTAGAGGTGTTAGTTTATGAGAAACAAGGAAGATTTCTCGGCCTAAATCAAGCTGTCAGTCAGCGGCTGCAGGGGAAACAGCAGAGCTCAGTCTGTCATTAGACACACATTTAAAACAACACAGCACCTGAGAGCTGGAGATGCCTTAGAGCTTTAGATAAGAAGCGCAGTTAAGGTGGGGTGTTAATCATTGCATTGTTTTCGTGAAACTGTGAACTGGTTGTTAGGAAAAAGTGACATCCTCAAGCTTTATCATGTCAAATTAGCCATCTGTTTATCCCCTTGCTAATAGTTGATTATTATACTGCCGATAATAGTTTCAGTGGAAAAGCAGACTGATATGGTATATTAATATTTCATAGAATTTTATTGTTGCATGATTCTTTCAGCATATATGTTCTCAGCATTGCACAAGAGCAGCAGCTGGTGGCCCCGTCATCTTCAGGGGGCTGTCATTCATCTGCTGTTATGAAGGTATGGCTCATTGGCGCCACCTTATCAGATCAGAATCTGACTTTGTATTAGTGAGTGTTCTGACACCAAACTCCTTGAGGGATTCTTCTTATTACAAGCTTCTTCTTTTCTAGCATGACCCAATAATGTGCACACCATTCAAAAGTTTGCGGTATGTAAGTTTTTTAATGGTTTTGAACGAGGAAATATTACTACAGTTTAAAATGACTATTGAAATATATGTTTAGTTTATTCCTGTGATGGGTAGGCTGAACTTTCAGCAGCCATTACTCCAGGCTTCAGTATCGCATGATCCTTCAGAAATAATTCTATCATGCTGATTTGGTGCTCAAAAAAAGAAAAAAAGAAAAAAAAAAAAAAAAAAAATATATATATATATATATATATATATATATATATATATATATATATATATATATATATTCTTATTATCAGTGTTACCTAGCAGTTTTAAGGAAACCATGATATATTTTGTAATCTTTGATGAATAGAAAGTTTAAAATAACAAGATTTATTTGAAAATTAATTTTTTGTAACAATGTAAAAGTTATTAATAAAGGTCTTTCCTTTTTGATCAATGTCATTCAATTTAATGTATAATCCTTACTAAATAAAAGTATTAAAGAAAAATCTTACTGACCCCAAACCTTTTAACTTTGCAGACTGCAAATTTAATGTGTTAAAAGTGAAGATTGAGTTTCAGGTTATTGTTCACTTGCCCGGTACTATTAATGATTATTCCTCTGAAAGAGGCATAAACTCTCAACTATTGTACTTTTTTAGTGTTTTTGGCATTGGGCATTCATCAACCACTTTTACATTGTGTGTTGTAAACTAAAAAACTTGCACACACAAAAAACTGCTGTTCCTCTCACTGGAGGTCTCTTGGTGAGACAAAGCAAACGCATTTACCCACTCACAACAGCAAATGCACAGACATGCAGGAGATTGATCACTTAGACCAGCATCGCTGTGTCAGCGCATCCAGTCGCCTGGCAACATGTTGAAAGGCCTGAAGTGCATTGACGGGACACAATAGTCCTGACCAGTGTTTGCTGGCTGATGTTTTATGGCTGACCAAACCGTCCTTGAAAGCTTGAGAATGTTTACTCACAGTACTTTCTTTGAAATCATTTTGTGATTAGTCATCTCTTCAGATGATGTAAGCAGAATGATTTAAGTCTACAAACATTGATAACAAAACTCAGTGTTTTATTCAACCTTTATAAGTTAATGAAATGTTGTAGATGAGTTTGACAGTATTTACTTTTAGTATTAGTATAAGTCCAGAAAAATCTTAAGTCCAGGGGTCATTGGATGACCATTTAGCTGTTGTCATTTGAGCTATTGACAGCCCCAGTGGTGTCATTTGTCTCACAGTCTCTGCTTAGTAGCATGAATTAAAAGTTGACACGGTGATTTCATGCACACACAGTCTTTTGGCTGGGTCTTCCTTGCACTTGTGGCTGCTTGGCTTGGCTCGAATAATCTTGCACTGTGCATCCTGAACAAGAATCATTGTCAGGAGAGAAATCAGGCACACAACGGTGCTGTATTTTTTCATGCTCATTCATTTTTATTTACATAACTTATATTTAAAAGATTCTTGCAATCTATACATTTCGGATAAATAAGGAAGTTATTGAAGGGTGGTAACCGTCATTTTGGTTAAACAGGTCTTCAAAGACTTATAAATAGTCTGTTTATGTTGCGTGTGTGTGTGTGTTTGATTTTCACTCTCCAGGCTCCACAGCTTGTTGATTTATGGCCATATAAATATCCCTGCCATCCCCTGCCTGAGCATGTTCAGGTATTTTACTCATAAATATGTACGCCCCAAATTAATAACATAACAGAGAGAAATAAATAAGGCTATTAAGCTTACTGCATGTAAAATTTCCCTCCAAATAAGTTCTGTGAGTTGATGTCAAGCTTAAAGACATTGTTTTTTCTAAAGTTATTATGAATAACAGGTTCCCGTCCATTCCATCTTTTGTGTTCTGGGTTAAGGCTGCCTCATTACTCAGGACACTACCCACATGCATTAAGAAATGGATAAATTACACATGCAAATTACCTTGGATGTTTCACTATTTTAATGCATTATTTGAATTTAAATTGTGAATTAAATTATATATACTGAACAAACAACCTACTAACATTTAGTTTGTGAATGTTGTCTGAAATTTTTAATCAGCTTATTGATTAATTGAAATTATTAAAATAAATGTATAGAATAATAGCTGCTTTTTATTTTGATGGATACAAGTTCAAGTAAAAGTAAAAAATGCACGGTAAGTGAATGAAGATCTCTTGACATTTTGTATTTACAGTTCATAGATCATAAATAAAATTTATGTGGGCTCAAAATATTTGGAAACTTAAACCACACTTCAAAATGTAAAAAAATTATAAAAATTATATAATTATAAAAATTATATAAACTGCAAAAATATCAAACCAAGAAGCAACAAAGAAATAATTCTAAGTTAAGCTGTAGCCAGATTGTCATATTTTTGTGGATGAATGAAGTCAGTTCTCTTCAACTTCACGCTGGTGTCCTAGCAGAGTAACATTTATTTTGTGAAATGTTTTTCTTTTCTATTTTTCTTAAGGCACTTCTTAAATGCCACTTGGTCTGATATTTTGATATAATATTTGTTTGTATAATATATATATATATATATATATATATATATATATATATATATATATATATATATATATATATATATATATATATATATATATATATATATATATATATATAATTTAATTATATTTTTTATTACATTATTAATTGAGGAAATGTGCAAGAGCAGCTTTGTTAATATTGCACATCACTTACTTAAAATATGAATCTCGATTCAAAATTAAAATAAAGTTCTTCCTTTCATCTCTAACCAAAGACCTTGATTGGGCCCAACATGTTCCTTTCAATTTACAATTTCCTTTAATGTTGTTATTATGTGGTTGGTTTATTTTTTTCCATACATTGAAACGCATATCTTAACCTGTAATATTAACAATAGCCTACAGTAGCCTATCTAGCAACTCCATTATACAATTTAAAATGACATACAGTAAGTCTCAAGATATTTTAATGAGGTTTGATGACAAAGTTTATAATTTATTTCAGGTATACGTAAAAAGCAGCATGCAACATGTCAACATTATACAGAAAACTTTTATACAACAGCTTTGACTATATTTTCAACAAAGCGGCTAAATTAGACTTAGCATTGTTCACGGAACAACATCTCTTGCAGTAACGTCACACCAAAAGTGCATTCGAAGTATTTCAGTTTTTATATTTCTTCACTGCCACACGGAAAGGCGGCAGCATCTGTGCTTGTACAAGCGATTCTCATTCTTTTTCTGTTTCTTTACTGGTGTCGATGAGTCTTAACAGCTTTAAAATAGCCCAAAATTTTAAGTTACAAGTGAAATGATATACATGGAGAATGACCGTATTTTAATTCTGTTTAAAAAAAACTTTACTGTCCAAAAATCTTCACGCTCGTTCTTACATTTTCTGTGCATATTTCAATATGGATTCTTGACCTTTAATAATATGAGGTAGCTTAAATTCCTGACATATGCGACATAGACAAATTGAGCTATAAACAAACTTAACAGATTATTTATTTCCACTGTATTTTGAAATATTCGCTTTCTATCGTTTCACAGGTTTCTGATAAGATGTCAGATTTGTGTCTTGTCTTATAGGCTATAGTCAGTGCCAGTGAATCAGCGTGGATGTGTGTGTATCGGGAAAGTTTCAAATCCCTCTTAAAGTTTTAAGTGACCTCTTGACAGCGCACGGCGAGCGAATGGAGCAGCGAGGTCGGGCTCGGTGTGGCGGGGCTGCTCTGGCCGGGAGACGTCGGACTCAGGGACTGTGGAGAGCCGGA
Source organism: Carassius carassius (assembly GCF_963082965.1). Lineage (NCBI taxonomy): Eukaryota > Metazoa > Chordata > Actinopteri > Cypriniformes > Cyprinidae > Carassius > Carassius carassius. The sequence goes on along the minus strand of NC_081756.1, from coordinate 17,646,299 downwards.
GAGGAACGCTGGAAGGTGCGCGTGCAGCGCCGGGATGGACGCTACCGAAGCTGGAGCGGGTTTGATTGGCACAGGGATCGCCGGTAAACTTTGCGCTCCATGACTCAGGGATTTGAGTGGTACTCCATAGGCGGTATACTCAGCGTCTATCACATTATTACTGTTATATATGTGGGGCCAAGCTGTGGTCAACTGATTGTGTATATTATAACCCGTGGATATGGACTGCATGGTGGAGAAAGCAAGGCTTCCTGGCATTTTGTAATCTCTGGCAATGATGTTTTCGATGGCAAAGGGGTGTTTGAAGGTGGAGGGCTGAGACACACTTAAGTTGTAGCTGGTCATCTGAGGTATAGAGGTCATTCTGAGTTTTGCTTGTTGCTGGAGGAAATGCGTCGCGTCAGAGCGTTTTTGCATGTGCTCGGAGGTGATCATCACTTTGAATCTCTTGCGGCGCCTCAAGAAGCTCCCGTTTTCAAACATTTCACCGCAGTTGGGATGGAGAGCCCAGAAGCTGCCTTTGCCCGGCTGGTCCGGTCTCCGTGGGATCTTGATGAAGCAGTCGTTGAAGGAAAGATTGTGGCGAAGGGAGTTTTGCCAGCGCTGCGTGTTTTCCCGATAATAAGGAAACCTGTCCATGATGAACTTGTATATTTCGCTGAGAGGGAGCATCTTCTCGGGGCAACTTTGAATGGCCATCGCGGTCAGCGAAATATACGAATACGACGGCTTCTGGTCGCTGTACGTGTTTCTTCCAGGACGAGGCATTTTCCCGAGTGAATTAGCCTACCTCGAGTTCACAGAGTCAGTGGATGAATAGCCTACGTTCAAAACACTTCGAGTTTGATGAAAATCGAACAATGATCCGAAGTGAAAAATCAGACATATTAAATATAGCCTAGCCTAAAACAGATGCTTCAGCTGACACTCACTTAATATCCATTCTTGTAAAAGGTTTTGAGCAAGTTAGGCCTATGCTGTGCGTTTCATTCGTTTGTTTTAGGAGTTTGTGATTTGCTGTCCATTATAAAGCCAATAAACTTCAGCACAGAATCAAAATCTCGAAGTCTTCTCTCATGGTCTCACCCGAAGTTCTCTGTCTGTGAGCGTCTGTTCCCCCTTTTCCCGTCTCTTCAAGAGCTCGCTGTGTTGTCACATGACAATCTTCCTCAGAAGGAGGGTCTTCTAAACTGTTTTCATTTACACCTCTTTCACGCGACCCGCTGAACCAATACTATTCATCTCTGCCTGAGAATAGAGCGCTGCAAGAGGCGACTGGATGTGAGATTTTGGCATCTGGCATGTGAACTTCACAGCATATGGACTCAGTTCAGGGGAATAAATAAGCCTAATGTCTTCTCAGTGGCTCTCCGGCTAAAGTTAAGGCTGCAGTGACTTTGAGGAAGAGACTTTTTCTGTCGCGTCAGCAACCACAATTAATATATTATCGACATCATTCTTCCGAATTTCTTCTCAAGCATAACATTTATTTTTTATTATTTCTAATTAATTATTCTAATTTCCTAATTAGACTCCTAATTAACTTTTAAAACATAGTCTATATTTATTCATTTATTTAAAATGTTGGCATAGATTACATTTACTTTACGAAAAAATTTTTTTACATAGGCTAGGCTATTTTTGTTGCAACATCTTTATTTTCATTCATTTATTTTATTTTTATTTAATCTGGCATTTCTCCTCAATTTTCAGATGCATTTTCTTCATCAGGCTCATTCAATCTCGTGATCTAAAACGTGCGACTTCGTAACTTTGGAACCGTTTTGTTTTTCTTCAATTTTAAGGCTATTAAACAAAGAAAATTCACTTTTAATTAGCAAATTTTTAGAGTGTAATGTTCTGTAGATATTATCATATTAACCTTGCATACAAGCGCATTTGTGCATAGGCTACAAACTGCCATACCTGCTGGAATCGAGCTACTTTATAAAGCCTATTTTAATAATTAAACTCGTTTATATTTAAAATGAGTTTGAATTAGCCTAAATCCATAAATGCCTTATTCCCAGGGTGAAGGTTTGTGATAGTCGATATCTTCACAATTTTGAGCATCAGCTTGAGGAGGATCACTGCTACATATTTTATAGCTATTTATTGTTATAAATAATTGTTATAATTAATAAATTAAATTAGTTTGTGATAATTAGTTATAAGCCATTTCATAATGGATTATTACAGATGCAAATGTATTTTATTGTAGGCTATTAATTAATTAACTAACAACAGAGGTTAAAGGGACTGACTTTATTCAGGTCATCAATAAATCGAAGAATATGTTTTAGGGAAGCATATTTTATGACATGTAAAAAACAGTTTGATTGCCATGCAAAGAGGGTTGTTTTGTAATTTAAATATTATTTTTTATTGTAAGTCTTCACTGTAAAAAAGAAATATAGTGGTGGGATATACAGAATCTGCAGTCGTGGAGAAGTGCTGGCATTACAACGGAAAGAGTATGTGCAAGTCTTAAACCGAAGCAGATGAGTCATAACTGGTTTGAGGAGGGATGACGTCAAGGCTCTTTGATTGGAGGATGAACTTCCAAATCATAAACCAAATTATGGAGTTCTTTTATCTTTTTATTTGATTTGAGAAAAAAATTCTAAAGACCCCATAAAACATGAAAAGGCATATTCATCCACAGTTGGTAATTCCATAAATATTATATGTATATGAAGAAAAAATAAATGTCAAATATTTTCCAACCTCCAATTTTCTTTATAACTTATTAATATTAAAAATTTTAAATTAAGTAAACTTAATTAGCTTATAGCTTTAATTGACAAGTGAAAATTTAATCTGTATGATTACTATTGTCTTTAAATGTTGTCATCAATACATTTGGAAAGGCATAGACAGATGGAGGAAGGAAACACTGAATTATCCATAATGTTAACCCTCGACCAGGGGCGTCGGACTGGGGGTAAAACCAGTACTGATTACCAGGGCCCCAAAGGAAGAGAGGGCCCTTGAAAAGTCTAGAATATATATTTTCGGGCGGTGGGGGGGCATTAGCACTGCCTATACATGGGGCCCGGGATCTTGTGCAGCGCCCCTGCCCTCGACCACTACAGCACAGGGTGAGACTGGAAGCAGGTTGACACTGTATGCCGTAATGAATGATATTTAGCCTAATGGAGAATATATGACACATCTGTGTCTGATAGATGAGACTGGCCTGTAAATACAACTCACTGATGACACCATGTTGTCTCAACCTCAGCCAGCACAAGGCCGCAGATATTCTTTATTATAGCTTTTTGTGCTTGGTTTTGTGTTTGTATTCTGTTCTTTACTGCATTTACTGATCTCTTAATATATATTTTAAAATTTCTTGATCTGAAAGATACTGTAAAACATGTTCAAATATAACTTGAATTAAAGAGTGAATTGACTTACAATCAGGGGCGCTGCACAAGATCCCAAGAAATGTATTCCTGTGATGGCAAAACTAAATTTAATCAGAAATGAACAATGTAAAGGTCTTATAGAAAACTCAAGGACTACAAATTTTTGAACAATAGTGTGGGTGTGTGTGTGTGTGTGTGTGTGTGTGTGTGTGTGTGTGTGTGTGTGTGTGAAGAAGCCCCTCCTTGATTTTGTTCTTTATAAAAATGATAGGACGTGAATTTATTGCTTTTGACTGTTTTGTTGTTGTTGTTGTTGTTTTGTTTGTTTTTGACAGACCTATTTAAGATCACCAGAGTAGATTACACCAAATGTACGTTAGACTATTAAATCAAATGATTAAATCCAACTATTTAATGAGATGATTTTTGATTAAATAGCTGGATTTAAGATTTGTGTGCACGCTGTCAGTGAGTTCATAGATTCTTTGTCATTTAAAATTAAAGAACAGAGTTGTCAGTTTCCTTCAAGTATACAGCACAGAGTTATTGTAATTAGATTTTAAAGTGGATTATTGACTTCTCAGCTTTTATTTTATTCTCAAGAGTCACAGATCATACCCCCAATGGTGTTTGTTTCTGGCCTCTTGTTTATTAAACTTCAAGCGTGTCTGCTTAGATGTGTGTGTTTATGTATGAACATGTCTATGCGCATACATCACACTCTCTGATAGGAGTCGTTGCGAGTGGCTCTGAAGTGCCATGGTTGATGATGAGCATGTTTCATGCAAGGATGCAGCTCTTCCTCTTCTTGAGATGACTTGCATTTCTGGTCCTGTTGCAGGAACATCTTCTCTAAGATGGTAATGTAGTATTGTGCCACTGTGTGCACAAAATGTAGTGGTAATGTGTGACCATGCAAAGGTTTTTCATTACAAAGAGCCTTTTCCTGCATTTTGCCATTATGACATTTCATTCTGTCATTTGGTCAAAAGTGCTGCAGATGTCATTGTTGATTTTGTTAAATGAAAACTATTGGAAATAGATTTCAATAACTGAAATGAAGCTGAATTCAAATTAAAAAATATATATAAATGTTATATGAAAAGCATAAAAAGTGCTAAATTAAACTGAATAAAATATAATTAATATGAAAACTGAAAATATAAAAATAAAAGTTAATTCAAAAATCTTAATAATTAATAATGAACAAATCTGACAAATCAGATTTTATTTGAAAATATTTTTGGCACAGTATGCTATGTGGTGTAATTATTTTATTAAATATTCAGAAGTCTTGATTTTGGTCTCTTTTGAGGTCACAAAAATGCTCTGTATTTCAGGAACTGACACAACCATGAGGTTATCTCATCCATATACCGTTTTTTCTGTAATTTATCTTCTTATGTTTAAAAGCCTTTAAAATCATATTTATTTATTTTATTTTAAAACTAAACTTATACATTTATTAAGCATGTGTAATTTATATAGTGGAGCTGAAAACATTTAATGGGAAATAGAGATACATTGTGCTGAGTATAAGCCATTGTGAATGCAATAGCAGCAACAGTTCTCCCTCCCTTCCACTTGGAGGGCATCATGAATATTAAATAAATAATTGCATTGTGAATTAAATGATGTCAGGAGAGTTAAAGCAGTTACACTCTGATCAAAGAGTCTTAATCAGGAGTCAAGTCTGTCTGAGGGTATAGCTCCCTCAGTAATATGCTAATTAGATGTTTCTTTCAGAAACCATACTGGGCGGAGCTATTCTAATGAAGAAGATTCAGAGTTGCAGCCTTTTCACTTACACTTGCATATTCATTACAGTAAAAGCACTACGCAAATGTGGTAGTGTGGTAATGCGCTGTTAATTTATTCTTATTTATCAGAGCAGATTTCAGATTTATTAGAACACTTGTAAAATGGACCACTCTCATTATGGCAATGTCTCAGCTAGACCACTTATCTTGATGTTCATTTGTGTCATTGCCCAGGTTGGAATCGTACGCTGTTTTTGGTATTTGATCAATAGTAAATGTGCTTTATGATAATACAAATCTCAGTGCAATCCAAGTATTTGTTCCTTTTTGTAATCACGGAAATTGCTGATAGATAATAGGTTTGTTCTATTTAAAAAAAAAAAAAAGTTAGTAAATTTGTTCAAATTTCACAATTATGCATCATGTGTTGGCTTTAACCCTAGACTTCTAAATTATCAGCATGAAAAAGTTTACTGTTTTAAACAACTTGCTGCCTTCTGTTGTCTGATTGATATATACTTTTTAGCAAGTAAAATGCCTTCAAGGAAATAAAGTACAATTCTAAAAACACCCTTTTGATGTGAAATCTTGATGATTTTATAATGTGATTTTTTGTTTGTTTCTTTGTTTTTGTTAGTAATATTTCAAGATGAACACTTGATGGACTGAAGCAGGTTTGGTTTCATACATACATTATAATTTTTTTTTCTAATCATGTTGAATGTGAGTATCAAACACATCTAGCTTTTTCTGAATGTTATTTTATTTCTTATTATATGTTGGTCATCACTGACTTGCATTTCATTATATGCTTTGCCTCCCACAATAAAAACTACAGAGCTTTGATTATAAAACTTACCATTTAAATATCATCTTACTAAAACATATTATTGGAATATATGAAGTGACAAATATATGCATTTCACACTGTAAAAAATTTAAACCTCTCCAACTCAAATTGTCTAGTGACTGGTTACATAAATTTTTTTCAATTGGCCTAATTGAATTTATTAAATTAAATTCACACTAATTCAGTTTGGCCAATTGAAACATTAAGATGTGATCAGTCAATTGTAAAATCTGAGTTGGAGTAGTCTGAATTTCTTTTACAGTGCGTGTTAGTTGTGTGTTTTATTTTATGTAGATCTTAATTGTTCTTAATTTTTGGCCATAGAAATATCAGCAGCTGCACCAAATGTAATATTTTTGCTCGGTTTTGGCCTCTGAATAACAAGGAGGTGTATTTTCCTCTTTGAATATGAGCTCCATGTTATATATAAATATGTTTTTCTGAATATTATTTCATATATTATTATTTTATTTGATTTAATATGTTTTACAGGGTTAACTATTTTGATTTCAGGTAAAATAATAATAATAATAATTAGAATTTTAAGGACAGTGTTATAAAAAACACTGAAGGCTTATTATAAATATAAAAAGCCACAAAAGGCTTATTATAAATATAAAACATTTTTCTTAAAAATTTTTGGATCTAAATGAAATGATAACCACCTTATGCTATCAAGTATTTGTGAGTGGTTAATACAAGATGTTGTGTATTCTTATCCCGCCTCCACTGATGACCCACGCTTTCTTAAGTACACACATAAATACACTGTGCTATCTCTCCATCATTGCCCCCCCCCCCCACACACACACACACACACCTCCTCCTACCACCCTCTCTTCACCTGCCATATTAGCAGGGTGGATTTATGACATCGTTAGCTTAAAATATTAGTTATGCTGGGACAGACCATGACTTTTATTAATTAGATTAATCTAGAGGCCCTTACGCAGAGTGTGATTAACTCTGCATGCCTCAGAGAAACATATCTGTCCCCTTGCTAAGGCTCTGACATGAGTGTCACAGCATGACCTCTGTATCCTTCTTATTAATTATCCAAACCTGGACCTCTTTAAGGGTTAATCTTCAGGGTCTGAAAGAAAATATCATTACTAACCTGATGTTTTCAGAGCTAAAGAACTTCAAGCAAAGAAAAAAAATCTGCTACAAAAGCACGTATAAGCACATTACAGACGTCGTCCATTCTTTGTCATAATCATGCTGTCTGCATGAAATCGCTTGAGCAACAGAACCAGTCCACAGTCGAGCCATAGAGAGAGAAAGGGAGGCACAAACCGAGGTGATGGATACACCATCGTGAACAGGAATAAGTGCATTTGTGTGCTTGATAAAGACGTGAGTGTAGCGAGAGGTGGAAGCTGAAGGTGATTAAAGGAGGGAGAAGCTCCACTCCAACTTGTCTTGTGTCTTGCGTGTCTTATGATATCTTATCATTAGTTCCCCTGACAGTGATTTAGCAGCTGCTATTCTCTTTCATTGCCAGGGAACAATGTTTAAAAGTAACCTTCTTTTAATAATCGTGGCCATTTATAACCTACGCTAGTGTCAGAGTCGAGTGGAGGTAGTCAGTAGTTTTGTGGCATGTGTGTGTGTGTGTGTGCGTGCGTGCGTGCGTGCGTGTGTGTGTGTGTGTGATTTTAGAGGCCTAAAGGTATCAGAGGGCTTGGTTCAGATAAAAGTGTCATCGGGCCTTCAAGAGAATATCTGAACCCTTACATTCATTCATAAACAGTCCAGGCATCATCAGCTGAGAGTGGATTATCAGACTTTAGAGATCTTCTAGCACAGGGTGTTCAATCGGACATGTGGGGCCACAGTTGGGTATTTTAACATTTTAATAGTGACAAATAAAAACCTTTTTTCATTGAGTACAAATTCAATTGCTAATGAAGTGACAGTTAAGACATTTATAGTGTTATAAATGACTTTATTTCAAAGAAATCCTGTTCTTTTTAAGAAAGAGTATCCTAAAAAAACGTGTATCACAGTTTCCAAAAAATTAAAATAAATGTTTCTTGAGCACCATGCAGGATCTTGTGACACTGAAGTATGATAAATATGTAGCTTAGCCATCACAGAAATAAATTATTTTTTAAATATATAAGATGTTTTACAATTTTTGTACAATTTTTTTACAATTTGACATTGTAAAAATATTTCACAATATTGCAGTTTTTTTATTGTATATTAATCAAATAAATGTAGCCTTAGAAAGTTCTTTACAAAACACACTAACACACTTAAATCTTAAAAATTAACATAATTTAATACAATATAATCACATATTTACAGATATTTTAAATATTGCATATATTTATGTGAATTTAGCTTTTCATTTCTTACTTTTAAAGTAAAGTAGAATTTTTGTTAAATGATTTGAAAATATTAGCGCATTTGTATTGTGTCTCAGATGCAATATAAATATACAACGATAAATACAAATATGCAAATCAATTGTAACTGATAATATTTCTCTTATAATAATTAGTAGAAGAAAGATATGACATTAACCTAATACAAAGAAATTATAAAAAATATTTTTTCAGGAATAAAATAATATTTCAATCATTTATTTTGGCTTTATTGACATATAAAAAGCTGATAATTTAATTTTAGAAACATGTTGTCCAGTATCAAATGTACTGTTTGTCTCCCACAGTATAAATTTGTCTGTTTACATGAATATATATAGCTTATACAAGCCATAGTTCTATAAATATCTTTTATGATTTAGGAAGGGCTCCCTCGTAAGGAGATCCTCATATTTGGGAGCCCCTGGCATAAAAAAAATTGAAAACCCAGTTTGTGTGTTCGCTGTCATCTATATGCATGAGCTTTCAGAGATCGTTGTGTGCTTGTGTGTGGTATATGTCTTGTATGAGATCAGGAGCTCTTCTATAGTGTACAGATAAGGTTAATCATGAGCCACTTTGACAGCACTCATTTTTCCTCAGCCATGTTGTTCTCCAGGTGTCTGTGTTCTGAGCTGCTTCTGCATTCACTTTGTGTGCGTGTGTGTTCCTGCCTGCATTTTCAGGAAAGATGAATGAGACTGTACTGGATTTGTGTGTTGTTGGTGTGAATGTGTTGACATTTCGTCAATACAGTATTGGCATTCCGGTTAAGTGGAGGATTAGGCAGATAAATTGTAGTAAATGGTTTGTTTGCTGTTGTGCCCACCATAAATCAGGTAGCACCATTTAAACACACACACATACAAGGTTTAGGAGGCGCAATTCAAGTTATTACTTTAAAATGGCAGAAAGGCCAGTTCTGTAGTACCAAAGGCCATGAAGATGTCAAATACATCAGATCTGTACAGCATTTAAATTCATTGTATGTGCTAAAGTAGAGAAAGTGCAAGGTTCAATGCAAGTGTCACGATCGGTGTCACAGAAAACACAGAAGAGGGAACCAATCGCAGGTAAGTCATTTATTAAAGGGTAATCCAAAAGGGGTAAACAGTCCAGGCAGGGTCAAAACCAGAATATCCAAATCCAAACATAAACAAGACACGAACACAAGGCAAGGACAAGAGCTGACGGACATGAGTTTCAAACATTAAACAAGGACTCCGTCACACAGACTCAGACAGACCGGGTATAAATACACAGAAGGATAATGAGGGAACAGGAGACAGGTGGGGAACAATCAATTACTCAACAAGGAGGAAGGTGACCAAATAAGGGAACAGGAAGTGATAAGGTGACAGACACCGTGAGAAAGGGGGACATCTAGTGGAAACCCAGGGACACAACCCAGACACTGTGACAGTACCCCCCCTCTACGGAGCGGCTCCCAGACGCTCCACGACAGACACAAAACAGAGACCAGGAGGGAGGCGGACAGGTGGAGGCTCAGGGGGAGGGACGGAGGGCCAGAAAAGAAAAACATGGGGAACAGACACCGGAAGTGTGAAAACCAAACAGGGAGACCAGGAGGGAGGAGGACCGGAGGAGGTTCAGGGGGAGGGACGGAGGGCCAGACTGACAGAGAGGAACAGGGACAGGAGTGAACACAAGAACAAAAAAACAAAAAACAACATGAAGCCCCCCAGGGCGGAGCAGAAGACCACCACATCCTTGGGGTCGAGGCCAGAGTCCTCCAGGGCGGAGCGGAAGACCCCCACAACCGTGTGGTCAGGGCAGAAGGCCCCCAGGGCGGAGCAGAAGACCACCACAGCCATATGGTCAGGACCAGAGCCCCCCAAGGCGGAGCAGACCTCCGTGCGGCTGGATCAATGGGACAACGAAACTCTGGTAATCCCCTGGTGTCCTTAGTGGACTCCAGAAGATTGGTGCTGGCCTGACACTGCTCATGAAGATCATTGGTGACTTGCATTTGCTCATGAAGATCATTGGTGACTTGCCTTTGTTCATGAAGATCAATGGTGACTTGCCTTTGTTCATGAAGATCAGAGGTGACTTGCCTTTGTTCATGAAGATCAGAGGTGACTTGCCTTTGTTCATGAAGATCAGAGGTGACTTGCCTTTGTTCATGAAGATCAGAGGTGACTAGACTCAGTCCTTGAAGGTCACCGGTGACTAGACTCGGGAGGATCAGCGGTGACCAGCCCTGACTCGGGAGGATCAGCGGTGACCAGCCCTGACTCGGGAGGATCAGCGGTGACCAGCCCTGACTCGGGAGGATCAGCGGTGACCAGCCCTGACTCGGGAGAGTTCACTGGCACCAGCCCTGACTCGGGAGAGTTCACTGGCACCTGACTCGACTCGGGAGAGTTCACTGGCACTGGCACCTGACTCGACTCGGGAGAGTTCACTGGCACTGGCACCTGACTCGACTCGGGAGAGTTCACTGGCACTGGCACCTGACTCGACTCGGGAGAGTTCACTGGCACCTGACTCGACTCGGGAGAGTTCACTGGCACCTGACTCGACTCGGGAGAGTTCACTGGCACCTGACTCGACTCGGGAGAGTTCACTGGCACTGGCACCTGACTCGACTCGGGAGAGTTCACTGGCACTGGCACCTGACTCGACTCGGGAGAGTTCACTGGCACCTGACTCGACTCGGGAGAGTTCACTGGCACTGGCACCTGACTCGACTCGGGAGAGTTCACTGGCACCTGACTCGACTCGGGAGAGTTCACTGGCACCTGACTCGACTCGGGAGAGTTCACTGGCACCTGACTCGACTCGGGAGAGTTCACTGGCACCTGACTCGACCTGACTCGACTCGGGAGAGTTCACTGGCACCTGACTCGACTCCGGGGGGTCCACTGGGACCTGACTCGACTCCGGGGGGTCCACTGGGACCTGACTCGACTCCGGGGGGTCCACTGGGACCGGACTCGACTCCGGGGGGTCCACTGGGACCGGTTCACTGGCACTGGCACCAGCCCTGACTCGGGAGAGTTCACTGGCACCTGACTCGACTCGGGAGAGTTCACTGGCACTGGCACCTGACTCGACTCGGGAGAGTTCACTGGCACTGGCACCTGACTCGACTCGGGAGAGTTCACTGGCACTGGCACCTGACTCGACTCGGGAGAGTTCACTGGCACCTGACTCGACTCGGGAGAGTTCACTGGCACCTGACTCGACTCGGGAGAGTTCACTGGCACCTGACTCGACTCGGGAGAGTTCACTGGCACCTGACTCGACTCGGGAGAGTTCACTGGCACTGGCACCTGACTCGACTCGGGAGAGTTCACTGGCACTGGCACCTGACTCGACTCGGGAGAGTTCACTGGCACTGGCACCTGACTCGACTCGGGAGAGTTCACTGGCACCTGACTCGACTCGGGAGAGTTCACTGGCACTGGCACCTGACTCGACTCGGGAGAGTTCACTGGCACCTGACTCGACTCGGGAGAGTTCACTGGCACCTGACTCGACTCGGGAGAGTTCACTGGCACCTGACTCGACCTGACTCGACTCGGGAGAGTTCACTGGCACCTGACTCGACTCCGGGGGGTCCACTGGGACCTGACTCGACTCCGGGGGGTCCACTGGGACCTGACTCGACTCCGGGGGGTCCACTGGGACCTGACTCGACTCCGGGGGGTCCACTGGGACCGGACTCGACTCCGGGGGGTCCACTGGGACCGGACTCGACTCCGGGGGGTCCACTGGGACCGGACTCGACTCCGGGGGGTCCACTGGGACCGGACTCGACTCCGGGGGGTCAGCTGAGACTCTCATCCTGTGCTGTGGCGCTAGGCTGACGGCCATCTTGGGCTGTGGCGCTGAACCGGTGGCCAAAGTGGGCATTGGCGCTGGGCTGGCGGCCATCTTGTACTGTGGCGCTGGACCGGTGGCCAATTTGGGCATTGGCGCTGGACTAGCGGCCATCTTGTGCTGTGGCGCTTGGCTGGTAGCCATCCTGGGCAGTGGTGCTGGACTGGTGGCCATCTTGGGTTGTGGCGCTTGGCTGGTTGCTATCCTGGGCAGTGGTGCTGGGCTGACGACCACCCCGCCGGAAGAGACAGAAGTGGCTGGGGCATCCCACCGAAGCCGATGCTGCAGGTAGCGCACAAATTCCCAGAATTCCAGTGTCTCTAACTGCGCCATCTCCTCCTGAGACACTGGATCATCCAGCCCGCCATTAAAATAGTCCTTGAGGGCTGCATCGTTGTAGCCCATGCCCTCGGCCAGGGACCAGAACACCTGAGCCAGGGCCCCCACTTCATTGCCCTCTTGGCGGAGGGCGATCAACCGAAGGTACTTGGTTCGCCGCTCCGCCATCTTGACTGGGGAACGGAAAAACGACATACCGCTGGTTCCCTGTGTGACGGAGTCCTTCTGTCACGATCGGTGTTACAGAAAACACAGGAGAGGGAACCAATCGCAGGTAAGTCATTTATTAAAGGGTAATCCAAAAGGGGTAAACAGTCCAGGCAGGGTCAAAACCAGAATATCCATATCCAAATCCAAACATAAACAAGACACGAACACAAGACAAGGACAAGAGCTGACGGACATCAAACATTAAACAAGGACTCCGTCACACAGACTCAGGCAGACCGGGTATAAATACACAGAAGGATAATGAGGGAACAGGAGACAGGTGGGGAACAATCAATTACTCAGCAAGGAGGAAGGTGACCAAATAAGGGAACAGGAAGTGATAAGGTGACAGACACCGTGAGAAAGGGGGACATCTAGTGGAAACCCAGGGACATAACCCAGACACTGTGACAGCAAGTGTGAAATCTAAAATTCTCATGATTTAACAGAACCTCCAACTTCACACAATGTGTAGTTCTGTAAAAATATTGGACTTCATCTGTCTATGCTCTGCTTAATCTCATCATGGAATATATGGAATATATGACACTAATGAAATGTGTTCTCTGTTCAGCAGAGGTTGAACAAATCGTGAATCAAGAGATAATTAGAATTATTTATGAAAATTCTTTATTCTTTATGACACTGTAAATTAAATGGATATCAGTAACTTATCTCACCTGCATTTTTGGTCCCCAAATAAAAAAAAATTAATGCAATGGTTATCAGAACTTAAATTATATATATATATATATATTTTTTTTTTAAGGTTTTTATAAATAATGTTTTTTTTTTTTTTGGTTCTTGGCTTTGGATTGTTTGGAAATTGGAAATTGCCAATGAAGTAATGAAAATACTTTTTTGTGATCAAATGTTTATTGAAGGAAAAAGAACAACAAGATATTAAGCATTTTAAAATCATAAGTAATGAAAATACTGTATGTAGATGTTTAGTGATTGTTTATCAGCAGCCAGTGCATTTTCATAACCTTGAATGTGTGTACTTGTACTTGATGACACTTTTTTGTGTTAGTTTATTTGCCTACTATTTATTTTTATACACAGGTCAGTGTTTCATTGTGTGGTGTGTATATAATAATATGTGTAGATGGCGCACAGATGGATTATCTGCATTGATTATCTGCGTGTATCATTAATTATCTAGGAAGTGCTCTCAAGGTCACAGGGCTGGAAATTTAATTATGCAGCCACTTTATTAAGTGGCTCATTTAAAAATGCTCAATTGAACTAATTAATTTGGGGGGCAGTATTCCCACAGGAAATTATTATTTTTGCTCCTCCCTCCAGATTAAGGGTGTGTGTAAACGTAAATGAACGTGTGTAGACAGTATTTCATTTCTTGTATGAGTTGACAGCTGCTTTATTGGTGGGTGGTGGACTTCTTATTTGATGGCATGGTACTCACATCTACAGTACCATGCATACTGTACATGTAACCAGGATTTTATAATATTCATAATATTATAGTGCATTTCATAAAGTGTTTGTTCTGGTTAAAATAAAAAAAAACTGCAATTTGCATAGAAAGAACAGTATTTATTGACAATCAAGAGCATGCAGAAATGAGGTTTATTATCTATACCTAATGCTGCAAAAGAAAACAATTTTATGTGTATAAAGATATTTGGCATTGTGTAACAACTAGTCCTGAATAACAATAAATTCAGTAGAAGACAAGAAAGATAAAATAATTTTTTTTAATACATTACTTGAATACTTTAAAGAAAGAACTTTTATTTGGTCAGGGTGCATTCATTTGAACAAAAGTAGAAGTAAAGACAGTTTTCAGTATATTAGAATGATTTCTGAAGGATCATGTGGCACAGAAGAAAAACGAATCAAAGTAAAAAGTAATGGCTGCTGAAAAACTGACACAGAATCACAGGAATAAATTACATTTTTAAAATGTATTATAACAGAAAACAGTTTTTTAAAATTGTAATAATATTTCACAATATTACAGCTTTTACTCTAATTTTTTATCAAATAAATGCAGCCTTACTTTTTTTTAAAAAACATAAAAAAATATTTACTTACCTTAAACTTTTAAACAATAGTGTAAACATTTCAAATCAATAAACAACTGGTGTGGATATATACCATATTATTGTTTATGTTATATTATGTTATAATTTTTGTTGATAGTTTGATTGTTTATTTACATTATACTAATCAGTCAATGGGGGCGGGTGGGGGGGGGGTAGTTCAATTGATTTTTATTAAATATTATAATTACTCAATTTATTCTACTAAATAAAATTAACCATTGTCACTAAACTAATTCTAATTCTAAACTATATATAGACTATTCTTTTTAATGCCATGCCATCACAGTAGCAGAATGAGGTACAATAAACCCATGGCACTGAATAAAGGCAGAGAAGGATAATCTGTCCTGCTCCAGCAGTGGGGGAGGATGCTGCACTCATCTTCACTGCGACTGTTGAGGAGAAGCTTTGGTCTGGTGGTCTGATGGGCAGTCATCTGAAACATGGAAATATATAGCTGAAAACACTGTCCATCAAAGACAATGAGCTGTCACTGGAGTCTTGATTTTTTTTTTTCTATTTGAACTAAACAGGATATATATTTTTCAATAAAATAGAGGCCTTTCATAAAGGTTTTCTTGGTCTTCCCCAAGATGCCATATTAAAATAATATCAGCCGCTGTTAGAAAGTTTTTATTTTATCTTTTATTTACGGTACATTTACAGTACAGTATTGATATATATTTTAGTAGTATTAAATGTATTAAATGTGATTGCATGAGTTAATTTTGCTCTACATCACCTGACATCTTTTTGTTTATTAGTATTAATAGCATCAGAATCAGTTTCATTCATAATGCTGGAGCTGTTTGAGAAAATATCCAGTTTGTGGTTAATCATGCTGTCATACAAAAATTAATTAAGCTTATTCCAGTCTCTGGGGCATTGTTGTGTTAATTGTTCTCATTGACTTGTGTAATTATTTGTTTGCTGATCACATTTGCATACTCTTGAAAATCCTGCTGATGAATGGTGTAATGATTAGTGATAAGCTGCGCTGTCTGTAACAGAGAGAGACTCTTAATGAAAATCAGCTTAACTAATGACTAGAGATGAAGTATCACAGTACACTGCCTTGTGTATCACAGGAATGAGTCGCATTGACCCAACCTCTGGTCCATAGGTCAGAGGTCAAAAGAGGGTGAAAGTTCCCAGTAAACAACATGGGTTACTGAGGTCATGTAGGACCTAGCAATTTGGACCTTCAAAAACGGACTATCTATCTATCTATCTATCTATCTATCTATCTATCTATCTATCTATCTATCTATCTATCTATCTATCTATCTATCTATCTATCTATCTATCTATCTATCTATCTATTTATCTATCTATCTATTGTTAACATCTAAATCCTAATGAATATATCACAAATAATATCTTTCTTGAAAGAAATCTAAAAATGTAAAAAAAAAAATAAAAAAAAACTACAACGTTATTTAATAAATGTATTGTCTGTTGACCACTGAGACAATTACAGAAACAACATTTTTAAGAGAGATACATTTTTTCTTAATCTTGCTTATTTAACAATGTCTTTGCAGTCCCATTGAAAAGAGTCTTTACAGAGCAAAACAAGAGTTGCTGAAACAATCATCATCCAGCAAAAGTGTGATACTAAATAAATGTTGGAATATTCTGCATGGCAACAAAAAACTAAACAAATGCATCAGACTGAGGGGAAAAGCAAAAAATGTCCAGCATAAATGAAGTACGAATAAATCTGTGCTGTATGGTGGTGTTTACTGATAATTCAGTTTGACACAGTAATTAAATGAAGGAAGCATGCAGCTCCCATTTCTGCCAGCCTCTTCGTATCCATCATCGTTTCAAACCCTTCATCCTCCACTGCACACAAACACATGCTCAAGAGGAGATGAATAAGCTAAACGAATGCCATTTTTCCAACACAGATAAGACCAGAACCATTGATCATTGTTGATGGTTTAGTTTGTGTCGAGCCCACATTCTCTTATTGTATCCAAATAATTGCAAACCATTTTTTCATCTATTTACCAGGTGCCTTATTTGCATTCTCTTAAAAATGAAATCATTACAAGGATGTGTCATTTCAAATATCTCTATAAACACTTCCATTCATTATCAACATCAGTTTATTACGCTAAAGCGCAGTGAGTATTTTACCAAATTTCTTCCAAACTATGATTTATCAGTGCTTTTCTCTGTGTAGATGCTTATTCCAGCATCTGCTGGCATCTTCATTTGTCTGTGTAAAGTGTTGACGAAGAGCTGTATTTAGGCTCAGCTTCTGCTTTTGGTTGGCTCTGGTTGGATCAAACCCTTAAGTCTTCAATGAATTTAGTTAATTAACTTGAGTTGATTTATTAAAATGTTAAAACTTGAATTACAAAGTTGAAATGTGCAGATATTACAGATATTACAGCCCACAGATGATGCTCAGAAAATTTAAATGAGCTCTGTTTAATATCTTTGAAAATCACAGGAGTTTTCTATCATAGTCTTTGTAATTTCTTTCCCATAAGTTAATTAATAAATTTATTTTTGCTAAAACAGTGTATGAATACATCATTTAAAAAATTCCATGACAGTTTTATATGTGACCTTCTTATAAAAAAAGAAGAAAATATGAAATCTGTTAGTCTTAATAAAATCAGTAAAAAGTAAAAATAAATAAATAAATAAATAAAAAATAAAAATCTATGTAAATTAATTCAGAAATGTGCAGTTAACAGCGTCTTACATAAGAACAAACGGGACATTCATGCAAAAGGTAAAATATAATGGCTGGATTTTTCATCTGCTGCCATCTGCTGCAAGAAAATGTCACAAGTCCCTGTGCTAAAATTATTATTTTCTCCCTCACTTAACATTGACGGAAAATAAAGAGTGGCCACACATATCTATCTCTTCGTTGTACTCAAAGTTTAAGTCTAATGAAAAACATTTATAACAAACAACAGAAAAATATTGTTTTAGGAATGGGACACATTTTTCTTAATATAATTCTTCGTATTTCATGTTAAAGAGGAATTGAACGAACCCCTGTACTGTACGTACAGTATGTTGATTTGTGTCCTCCTGCCTTCATGCTCGAAGATGTATGTCCCTCGCGAGTTTCCGTA
This sequence comes from Carassius carassius, assembly GCF_963082965.1. Lineage (NCBI taxonomy): Eukaryota > Metazoa > Chordata > Actinopteri > Cypriniformes > Cyprinidae > Carassius > Carassius carassius. The sequence continues at coordinate 17,628,375 of NC_081756.1, read as the reverse complement.
GCGCGATCGCTCTAAGTTTGGATTTTGAGGAAGTGCTCAGCCAGCGGGCAAATCACAAAGCATCAGCGAAGACCCGACGGTTGTTTTAAACAGAACGGCGTACAGCGTTCGCACTGAAACCACACTATGGCATATCAACTCTACAGAAACACGACACTCGGGAACAGTCTACAGGAGAGTCTCGATGAACTTATTCAGGTAAAAGTGTTGAATCACAGTGAAGTTAACTAGCTCGATTGCTAGCCAGCGTAGAATGATGTGATGGATAAATAACGTTACAGATAACGGAATAAAAACGATTACAGGCGTCTACCTTCAGTGGTTTATTAAATCACAGGGTTAACGTTACATTCTATGAACTGCTCTGATCTTGATTAGTGATGTGTCGGATTATTAAAGTTAGATGAGTGTTAGCTAACGCCAGGTGTGTTTGTGATTGAGCTGCTCTTTATCAGAACACGTTATGAATGATCTGTTACAGCGATGGATAAACGAACTGTTTTAGGGTTTCTTAGATGTTTACGTGAAATAGTTTTCACGTTAGCGCAGACTGCCATAACACTCAGTTATCCCTGTCTGTGATAAATAATAACAATCATACATGCAGACTTTGTATGTACTTGATTATGTCTCATAATATTAACCCTAATTTAAGATGGGATTCTTGAATCAGTCCACTCAAGAGACCAGAAAACATACTCAAAATAAAATAAACTGTGAAGCTTAATAGTGTTAAATATGTATGAATTATTTTATTAACAGAACACATTCAACTGTATTTTCCCTCCTTCCACAGACTCAACAGATCACACCACAGTTAGCCCTCCAAGTCCTTTTACAGTTTGACAAAGCTATCAACACAGCACTGGCCAACCGGGTCCGCAACAGGGTCAATTTTAGGGTAAGCCAACATGATCTACAATAACATTAAGAAGTTACTTGGCTAACTGTCTAGCTAAGTCTTGAACTTGACACTGTTGTGATGCACTAAGAATCACTGCTCTTTGTTTTATCCACAGGGATCTCTGAACACGTACAGATTCTGCGATAACGTTTGGACATTTGTTTTAAATGACGTTGAGTTCCGAGAGGTGACCGATTTGGTCAAGGTGGACAAAGTAAAAATCGTAGCATGTGATGGCAAAAGTAAGTAATCTGATTCACTTTGCAGATTTTATATGGTATAGTTTCATGGTTTTGGTGTTTGCGATGCAGTGCTGCTAATTTAACCGTTTCTCTTATAGACACTGGGTCTAATGCAGCTGAGTGAAATCAAGGTGGAGAGAGAAAGAGAAGTGAACTTAATATGCTGGCTGATGAGAAGAATTGAAGACGAGGCACACAGCGGTGGGGACCGTGTATATATAATTTATTACAGGAAACAGTTCTCTAGCCTTCATACGTCAACCTGCTCAGTGGAAGACTGACAAACATATGGAGCACATAAGGCCTTGGACGTCACATTACATTTTTCTTGTTATAAATAAATTTATATAATTTTCATAGAAATGGCAATGCTTTTCAGTTTGTTACTATTTAGCTTATTCTCTAATAAAATTGTTTTAAATTTTTTTTGTAGTGAATCTTTTTTTTATCCTTTTTTTGTGGGCTTTTACCTTCAAATGAACAGGATAAATAACTGTATGTGGAAATGACCCAAATTGTTTTCAGTATCTCGCTGCATACACACACACACACACACACACACATACACACACACACACACACACACACAAACACCACTGAATGTACACTAGGTGCCTGTCCACCTCTTCAAATATTTTTTACAGTTTAACTCTCATTAAATCTGACCCTATAACCTTAAATGTATAAAAACCATAAAATTAAGATGGAGCGTGTAAGGTTTGCTCATAATTCAGTGATTCTGAACATTAAATCAAGTGTAAATGCTATCAGCAATGTAATCTGAAGAATTATGTCTTTTTATTTATTATGTTGTCTATCAGCTGCAGAAGCAGAGCAAACAGGTATTGGCTGCATTTTCATTTTGAGCCACACGTAAACTATTTTATTATTTGATAATCTTGTGTTTTAACTGATAATGATGAGGAACAGTTGTATTAATAATAGATTTTGTCAGCTGATCCCATCACCTGAACATTGCTACATGAGTGATTATGCTGCACGGTCATAGCTAAGCCCTGCATTTCGGTTTAATACTTCCCAAGTCATGACCTAACCATGTGTGTTTTTTTTTATTTAGCATTAGAGCCATTTTTGTTTGACTTTTACCCAGATTTACCTCCAATCACCATTTATTAAATCTCCTGCATTAAAGCGCATCACTCATAGGGCAACTCCATTAAGCCTGATTACATACATACAGTTGGGGAAGGGGGTCTTTGTGTCAGCATCATACTATTTCCGTCTTGCTGTGGAATGCTGGAGCTGGACATCACCCTTTTCAGTTGGTCATTTTGTCTGCTGGTCACAGAGTCTGGAAGGCTGGGCGGTGATGGCTGGACTTTAGGAGCTAATAAAAATGGATAACAGGGGCTTTGGAGGGAAAAAGGGTAAAGAGGGGTCTTTTAAGCGTGCATCTATTAAACGCACATCATCTGGCTCTCAGAAGGTAAGAGACATCAACCAGCATTGAATACCCCCAAATCTCCACCTGCTGCATTTGATTAGTTTGTTTTGAGTTGATGAAGACAAATGCATGTACTGAATTATATTTGGGAGCAGAGCCAACAAGATATTCTGGTAGCTTTAAAAAAAAAAATTGTAAGTGGTTGTGAGCCCATAGAATCATTCCCACCTTTTACCGGACCGACTATGTCTTCACTTGGTGATAGCTAATTAACTGAAGGGACATTATTGTATGCAGTTCATTTTGAATTTGTTTAGGATTGGACATGTTTGAAGATTCAACCAATTTCTGCACTGCAAAAAAGCAGTATAACATTTTAAAGTTGCAGGTTTGTTTAATGTTAACAAAAACTGGGGTCTCTCTTGGTTAACTTTTTTACACTGGCATTAATTTTGTACGTGTGTAAACTTATTTGAGGAATGCATTGATTCCAGTGCCTGTCTTGATCTGTGAGTGTTCACTCATGCACATGCACACATACAAAACCTGTTGTCAGCATTGTCCTCTAATCTTTGATAATGGCCCAGTAAAGAGCACTGGCCCGGGTAGCTTAAACCCCTGTTCTCTCTAAGTCTCAATCTTATGTGATTAATGCAGAGTTCTGTGGAACGAGTCCAAACTCAAGTGGACAAAAACACACATAGTGGGCTTACAATGGACCTGAAATAGTTTCAAATCAGCTTGTGTTTTCAAGGGAATGGAATATGGTGTTCTAGAGTTCATGAAAAATCCAGCAATGTCATAATTCACTTGACCTTCCAACTCTGTAAACTGTCTAAACTAAAATGTTCCATCTTTGTCTTGTATACAAACTGCATTTTCCTTTATCAAATTCAAACATGCTCATAATCAACATTTGCAGCTGAACATGTTCTGTGACAATGTTTGTTAATTCTGTGTTCGTTAAAAAGCACCTTTAATCATCTGTAATAATGTTAGAATATAATAACACCCAAAAGCACGTTATGAAGAAAATCATAATCAGCCCTTCTGAAATTGAATGGTTTATGGATTCTCTCAAGATCCCAGATCCCTTTTACAAAATCCACTGGAAATGAATCCCGTTGCACTGTAGAATATGTGTAATTATTTCTTTCTTGTAAACAGTGTGGAAATATTAGTCTTCTTTCCTATTGGCCTACAGAGTTGATTTGCTTAGATGAGGATTACCTGAGTTGAGCTTCTCACAGAGCTCCTTTATGTAGCTGCTCACGGGGTAGACGTGTTAATTTGAGAGCTTTGAGAGACTAAATTGTAATTATGGATCAGTGGAAGCAGATTTTTCTGGTTTTCTCTTTCTGTTTAATTTTCAAGTACTTTGTCTGGGCACAATGTTGGCTATGAGGCTATGCGTATGTGTAGATTAAACACACACAAAAAATGATCATGTATAGAAATAATCACTATTTAGATAATGTATAAGGCAATTTCTCCACCAAAAATAATGTAATTTATTTGTACTTTTTCTTCTCTTTTTTTTTACTGTCATCTGCAGTATATCATATTTTTGTCTAATATCATATACATATACATAAAACATTTTTTTTTGCCAAAAAGACAAATTCCAAAATGATAGTTTGTGCAGTTTCAGAGAGTGGTTTGTGTGATTGTGTGGCTTCACCTTCCACATGGCAAATTCCACATGTGTGTTTCTATGACTAAACCCTTTAGGATTTGGGAGAAATTAAGCTCTAAAATCCAAAATTGTCAAAAGCTTTCGACAGATGTCTAATCACAAATTTCATATGTACTTTGGAAAGAGCCAGATCATGTTTTAGCCATACTGCTCTTTGTGAATGAGAGCGCTTGTGCTTTATTGCTGTATACCTGTGCGATGCTTCTTTATACGGTGCAGCTACAGGAACAGACCGTTTTCTAGAACACCTTTCTGAAACAGGTTAAATCTCGGTTACTGTCTCCAATATAAATCCTGAATTACCGACAGCACTTTAGTAAGGACTTGAGCCAAGTTTATCTTTCATATGATCACTATCTTTCCCAGTTTACCTCAACACACAGTATTAAAACACACAGTAAGTGTGGAGGGGCTAATGGGAGAGATTAGCATGTTGAGCCCCTCGTCTCAGAGTAGGCTTTAGTTTGTGGTGTTCCAGTGGATTGGTCATGAGGTTCTAGCAGGATTATCTTCAGCAGTGGTCATGGGACTCTGAGACTGAGGTCCAGCACACGTGATCCATAACTCTGCTCTATAAAAGAAGGCCACAGTCAGTTGAAGGCAGGCTGGAGGAAGACTTCGTAACAAGCCTGCCATTATGGAAGCCTTTTGTCTTTGTCTTTCTCTTCAAGAGTGCTTCAAGTGCTATTCTAGCAAGTCAGTTTGAGCTCAAGAGATAATGTCAATGGTGGTTTATACCTCAAATATTTGTTGGTGGAATATTGTCAGCTAGTTTAAAGCAAAAGGTGCAGCGTGCTTTTGGGTATTATTTATGTGCTGTAACGTATTCCTCCAGGCTTGGTTTTGTTCCATTATAGACTATTTTTGCCTCCACTGCAGGATTTCTTGCTCTTATAGGAATTTTCCTTTCTAGTGTTGTGTTTGGCTTGCTATTGGAGCATGGAATGTTGGGGATGTTTTTGCAATTCATATTTTTATCAAATATATGAATAGAAAATAAATAACTGTGAGTGGAAAAGTATTACTACATGTGACAGTGCATTGACCTAGAAGGGTTCAGTTGACTTCATCATTTTAATATGTCTAAAGTGATTTCATTTACCCTGAGTGCTTAACAGCTGTTGTCAAAACCCTAAACACACACACTCATACTTGTGCACTGTATAGGTATAGGTAAGCTATATATAATCACAATAGTTTTACAAATTGTACTTTCTTTCCACAATGTAAGTCAGAAATAAACAGATAAGCTAACAAAACAGCTTGTTTAGTTTTGGATTGCGAAAGAGATTTAAGAAATGTTTTTGACATTCTACTTTAAATGACTGAGAATGAGTGAACCTAATTCTCCTGTTTTGTGTCTTGCAGGCTCAGAGGACATGGATTGAAAGGACATTTCTAAAAAGGGAGTGCATTCACATATTCCCCAGCAGAGAGCCCAACAAGTGAGTTACAGTGTTGTTATTGTTAACTAAAACTAAAACCGAAGCTATTACAAATCATTTTTGTTAATTGAAATAAAATACAAATATCAGATGAAAAAAAATCTAAATAGAAATATTGTGCAAAATTAGAAATGTTGTATAGCAGCTTACAGAAATAAAATAAGTTGAAATACTAAAATGACTAAAACCTGAAATAAAATTAAAGCCAAATAGAATTATTAAAGAGATATTAAAAAAATGAAAACGAATAAAAATGATAAAAGCACAACAATATTACTAATATTAAAATGAAAACACAGGTCAGTAATATTTAATTTAGTCTCACTGTAATTTGAGAAAAACAAGCTGATTTACTCATTTACTCAAGTACTTTTAGATTAACTAATTACTACGAGAAATCAAGTTTAGTGCAACATGATAGTCTTTTGGCACTCAAGTCAATTTAATTAAACTTAAAATAAAGAGGTGTGCTATGGCGGTTAAAGTTGGCTTCTTCCTTTTTGCCAACTGTTGTAGGTGCTGTTGCGGTCAGCTGGTAAACCAACATGTGGCTATTCTTCCTGGTTTCACCAATAAGAGCGCAGAGGAAGGCCAGGGGGTGCAGACCGAGCCTCCACAAGAGAAATGGTCGGTTGCAAAGCATACGCAAGCCACGCCCACTGACGCATACGGCATCATTGAATTCCAAGGAGGAGGTCATGTCAACAAAGCCATGGTATTTTTCAGCTAATCATGTGATTTGTTTGTTTTTCTTTGCACAAAAATGTGCTCATACAGTTTGGGAGTCATCCTAAAAATTGTCCTGAACATTTGATCATATAATTTTCCTCTCCTCTCTTCCTTGTTTGTTATCAGTATATCCGTGTGTCCTATGACACGAAGCCTGATAATCTTCTCCATCTGATGTTGAAAGACTGGCAATTGGAGCTACCCACCCTGCTCATCTCTGTGCACGGAGGCCTACAGAACTTTGACTTGCAACCCAAACTCAAACAAGTGTTTGGAAAGGGCCTGATAAAAGCAGCAGTTACAACTGGGGCCTGGATTTTCACTGGAGGAGTTAGTACAGGTGGGTGTTTGACAAGTGACTTCACTTAAATGGGACACCTGTTCCTGCTTCAGATACTGAATCATCTGCTTTCCTGTTGAGCAAAAAACTGCGAATGACTCCACCACATGACACACTAATAATTGAATGTTTATTCCCTCTTTTTCACATTACACAGGAGTGATTCGGCATGTAGGAGATGCACTGAAAGACCACTCCTCCAAGTCTCGTGGGAAGGTGTGCGCCATCGGAATTGCACCATGGGGTATTGTGGAAAATAAAGAGGATCTGATCGGACGAGATGTAAGCCATTCGGGTCATTGCACAGGAACGCATGTACTCGTTTTTAATCAACATAAGTGACTGTTTGAGGTTTGCCTTCTGTAAGGTTTTTAAGTAATGTATCACCACTCAGTCTGAGTGTTTTTTTGCTTTGACCAGGTGACGCGACCCTACCAAACCATGTCTAACCCTCTCAGCAAACTTTCTGTGCTTAACAACAGCCATTCCCACTTCATTCTGGCTGACAACGGCACTCACGGAAAGTATGGTGCGGAGGTCCGACTGCGCAGGCAGCTGGAGAAACACATCTCTCTGCAGAAGATCAACACACGTAAGTCAACTTTTAGAAAACTTTTAGCAGTCAAAACAGCTTTTTGAAGTAAGTTCAACTATTTTAATGAATCCATCAAGACAAAAGGAGATGAAACACTGTCGAAACACTGTTGGAGTCCATGAATGTTGGACTAGTGATGAAAACCTAGTCTGTGACCTCCTGGGTTTCCCTTTGTCATCCTATGCCTGGAGTCCTGATGAGGCTGGGACAGCAAAGGGAGGTCCAGATGTCATTCCATACTGCAGTCAGAACCACCACCTTAATCAAACTCAAAAGAATCTTTTCATGTCTAATCGCTGTTTATTTTGTGCATATTTGTACATGAGTGTGTCTTATGTGTGTGTTTGTACAGGTCTGGGTCAGGGGGTCCCTTTGGTGTGTCTGATTCTTGAAGGAGGGCCGAATGTAATCTCCATTGTGTTGGAGAGTCTGCGTGAGGACCCTCCTGTACCCGTGGTAGTGTGCGACGGCAGCGGACGAGCATCAGATATCATTTCATTCGCTCACAAATACTCTGAAGAGGATGGGTGAGGAAAACATTGATCATTCAGTGATTATTAATGAATTTTAAAGGTGCAGTTCTGCAAATGCTTTTTTATGAGACATATTCACTACGTGACAGGAGTTTTTTTTAATTTACTGATATGTTATTGTGCTGTTGAAAAAAAGAACATACTGTATTTGTGACATTAAAGGCCCCTTTACACTAAATCAGCAGTCTCACTGTTTCTGAAAACTCCTTCTTTTGGTCTCCATTACATTGTTTTGGTGCAGGTTGGTTAATGACAGCATTAGAGAACAACTTCTAGTAACCATACAGAAGACATTCAACTACAACCGGAATCAGGCACAGCAGATTTATCTCATGGTGATGGAGTGCATGAAGAAAAGAGAGCTGGTGAGTTAAACATTGGTTGGGGTGGCAAGAAAACAGAGTGAAGACAACTTCTCACTCTTTTTTTTCTTTCAATATTTTTTTTGCCATAGTAGAACATATACTGTATATGTAAGAGAAACATTTTGTTTTATATTGTGTTATATTTCGCAGATATGATAATAAACATGACTGTTATTCATTTGGTCTCATTTGCCTTTTTCACATTATATGTTGTTCTTATTATTTTCCACAATTTGCCATTGCATTTCCATGTCATCCCACTCAGTGTTTTGTCCTTCATGAAAATATAGACATGAGATTAAATGATTTCCAAAGCATAGGGATGCTGAGGTATGTTCCTCAAAACCGTGTGCAGAACAAATGCTTTAGTAATGGGAAACTTAGAAAACATGTCAATAAACATGTTTGTGCGTCTTGGCTGTTTTCGGTAGCAAGTTGTAGTCAGATTTTACTTTTTGAAATTTCTGAAGTTCATAAAAAAATAAAAAATAAAATAAAACATCACTGTTGCTGTGAATATGTTATCTTTAGGAGCCTTGTAAAAAAAAAAGTTTGCACAATGTAATATATAAATGCATGTTTTAAACACAATGCATGATTACTCACTTCCCCCTCTGGTGATCAAATCATTATGATCTCTCTATTGCTCACATTTGTCTAATCATTTCTTTTCTTTCAACATACACATAAAGACCAAATACATAATACATTTCTGTCCAACCATGAAAATAAAAAACAGTTTGGAAAAATAAATAGACAAATACTATAATTGTTTATTTCATATTTTTATTTATCATTAAGGATTGTGACCATGTAGGTTGATATCTGCTTGTCCTTCATATAGTTAAACTACTGCTCAGTGGTTTGGGGTCAGTAAGATTATTTTAAATGCAAAAATGTATTTATACAGTAGATGATCAAAAGTGCAGTAAGGACTTTCACATTTTCAAATGCTGTTCTTTTAAACTTTCTATTTATCAAAAAATTCTGAAAAAATGTGTCAGTTTCCACAAAAAGATTAATAAAAATAAATTAAGCAGCAGACCTGCTTATTGTTTAGACCTGTTTTCAGTACTGATAATAATAAGAAATTAGAATATGATTTCTGAGGGATGATGTGACTGAAGCAGTGGACTGCTGGAAAGGCAGCTTTGCCATCACGGGAATAAATGACCTTTTAAAATATGTATTTTTGATCAAATAAATGCAGCCTTGGTCAACATAAGAGACGTCTTTCAAAAGAAAGAATGAACTGTCCCCAAACTTTTGAACATTAGTGTGTGTATATAATTCATAATTTGTATACTACATATTGTATACTGTGTTATTACAGGCATTCCACAGTTTTTACTCTTTGTGCTGTCACAGATCACAGTTTTCCGCACAGCCTCAGAGGGTCAGCAGGATATTGAGATGGCCATCTTAACCGCTCTGCTGAAAGGTGACCTCTTGTTCAGACCATGGTCACACAGTTTAGGATAAATTCTTATATTAAAATGTTACTTCCCTGAAAAGTACTTTGTTCGTATCAGAATAGTAATATTATTTATATCAATATTTATTACAAGATATATTTTATCTATGATTGCCTTAACAATCTACAACATTTGGTTTGACATTAATGGCATATTCTGTTTCTTTGGGTTTATCAGGCACAAATGCTTCAGCTCCAGACCAGCTGAGTCTGGCTTTGGCCTGGAACCGTGTGGATATTGCTCACAATCAGATCTTCGTCCATGGACAACACTGGCCTGTATGTGATAACACGCACAGCTGGGTTAATGAACATAGTACAGAGATTGCCTATATAAACTCAGCAATCACCGATAGAACGTTGAATAATAAGAAAGTTAAAAAGTATGTTATTAAATACATATTTACATATCTATATCATCAGTCTGCTGGGTCCCTGCCCAGCTCATCCACAACCCAGCAGGATAAACCAAAGAGCCCCATCAGCACCCGTGCCAGCAAGCGTAAACCTGCTAGGGCCAAGAGGGGCAAAGGTGCCAAATCTAAGCCTGAGCCTCCAGAGGAGACAGACCCAAGAAAACTAGAACTGCTTAACTGGGTGAGAGTTATTCTTTAGTAATGCTGTGTTAGTAAGCATTTGCTTTACTCACTGCTGAACACACTGCTGGAGGTGTATATATTTTCAAGTAATTCTGTTTATATGTGTGTGTATGTTCTTGCTGGTCAATTCAATTTCATGTGTGTCTGTGTGTGTTGATGTGTAAAATAGGTTAATTCTCTGGAGCAGGCCATGATGGACGCACTTGTGCTTGACAGAGTGGATTTTGTGAAGCTCCTTATTGAAAATGGCGTCAACATCCACCATTTCCTGACAATCCCGCGACTGGAAGAGCTCTATAACACAGTTGGCACACATTCACATAGTATTATGTAATATTAGAGGGCCATGTATGTTCGCTGTGTTTTACAGTGTTTTAGCATTTTCTGTCTTAATGATAAAACCAATGATGAATCTGACCCACATGTCCAGTTAGTAGAGCTTTCACTGCTGTCCTCTCCTCTCTTTCCATGCAATATGGATTGAAAATGTTGTTTGTGTTCAGTATAATCTGTTGTTGGAAAGAAAGCACTTAGCCCACAAACATCTGTGTGTTTTATAGGAGAAGAAGCTTAATGGGTGTATATGGGTTTTATAATGTTTTTTTTTTTTTTTTCAGAAATTAGGGCCGACCAACACACTGCACTTTGTGGTCAGAGATGTAAAAAAGGTAAAGTTCATTATTCAGAATTTATGCTATGATCTTTCTTATCTTTGAGATTATCATGAGTTAAACATACACTGTATTTTTCTGTAATTGTATGGCCCTTTGTTCTAAAGAATAAGACTTTAATCTTCTTAACAGTGTGTGAATGCATGTGAGTGTTTGGATTTATGTGTTTGATTGCAAGAGCATTGCATAAATAGGCTTATTTCACTCTAGTTTCAGTAGTTTCATGACATTATTGTTTCCAGGGAAACCTACCGCCAGATTACCAGATCACTCTGATTGACATTGGGCTGGTTCTGGAGTACCTCATGGGAGGAGCGTATCGGTGTCACTATACTAGGAAAAGTTTCCGCACACTCTATAATAACCTCTTTGGACTGAAAAGAGTGAGTTGCCACCAACCCCTTATACCCTTATATATTCATGCATAAATGAAAATACAAAGTCATTTTTTCCTCCTGCAAACACATTATACCTAGCATATCAGCTTAGCTTAAAAATAATGTCATAGTGGCCAACCAAGATTTTTCCAGTGGCCATAAAACTCCAATGACTTGTCAATTAATGGGCCGATTAGTTGTCCTTGTTTGGTCTATGGTCTAGCAAAAATACAGATAATTATTAATAGTGATATGTTTCTCAGCTTCCACACTTTTGGGAAATTAAGAAAAAAAATACAATCAATTAACCAATTATATACCAATGTGTCTAAATAATCAAATATGCTCAAACACATCTGATTCGTTGTGTTCTTTCTGTTCTCTTTTAGCCCAAAGCGTTGAAACTTCTGGGAATGGAGGTAATCCACAAAAAAAACCCAGACAACAGAAATTTGACTGGTAACTAAAACCTGCAGTATTTACAGAGACCCAATCACTCCGTTTTGTATTTGACAGGACGATGACCCAAGACCTAAAGGCAAAAAGAAGACAAAGAAGAAGAAAGAGGAAGAAATCGATATTGACGTTGATGACCCAGAGGTCAGTCGATTCCAGTACCCCTTCCATGAGCTGATGGTGTGGGCTGTTCTCTTGAAGCGCCAGAGGATGGCGCTATTTCTCTGGCAGAGGGGAGAAGAGGCCATGGCCAAAGCTCTGGTGGCGTGTAAACTCTATAAAGCCATGGCGCACGAATCCTCACGGAGTGAACTAGTGGACGACATCTCGCAGGATCTGGACAATAATTCAAAGTGCGCAATTATATTACATTACATAATAGTATTGTATAGTTAGACTAGGATTATTTGAAACGTTCTTGTGCACACCAGTGCTGCATTTATTTGTTCAAAATATAGTAAAACAGCAGTATCGTCGAATATTACTAAACTTGTCTTTTTTTCTTATATTATTTTAATTGTAATTTATTCCCTTCATAGCAAAGCAGTATCTACAGCAGCCGTAATTACAGGCTTCATTAACACATGATCCTTCTGAAATCATGCTAATATGCTGATCTAAACCTTTATGCTGTTTAAACCCTTTGTGGAAACCATGATTATTATTATTTTTTCCCAGATTTTTTGATGAATGGAAAGTTCAAAAGTCATCTTTCTTTTTTAGCATCTTTACTGTCACCCTTGATCAATTAATGCATCCTTGCTGTATAAAAGTATTGATTTCTCTCTTTTTTTGAAAATCTTACTGACTATGCAGTATACAATATGTAGTATACAAATTATGAATTATATACATACACTACTGCACAAAATTTTGAACAGTAGTATAATCATTTATTCATATTTTTTTTAGGAAGGTCGAAACAGTATTAGGTTACATGTGACTGAATAGACTAGACTAGAAAAGAATAGCTTTTAGCTTTAGTTTCCAAATCAAGCTGTCACAGTGTCACCTCTCATAAAGCCTCTCTCTCCTCCCTCTCACAATCAGGGAATTTGGTCAGTTAGCGTATGAGCTGCTAGATCAGTCCTATAAGCATGATGAACAGGTGGCCATGAAGCTGTTGACGTACGAGCTGAAGAACTGGAGTAACTCCACCTGTCTGAAACTGGCTGTAGCTGCCAAACACAGAGACTTTATAGCCCACACCTGCAGCCAGATGCTGCTCACCGACATGTGGATGGGCTGCCTGCGGGTGGGCAAGAGCAATGGACTCAAGGTCTGCAATACAACATAAACACCACATTAATAAGTCTCTGACTCTAAATATTACATAATTACATTTTCATCATTTAATTTATATTCCCAGGTAATCCTTGGAATCATCTTTCCTCCAGCCATTCTTCTCCTAGACTTCCGAACTGGAGATGATCTGTCTTACCAAAACTCCAAAGACAAGGAAGAGCTCAAAGACAAAGAGGATGAAAACAAATCTGGCAAGGTAAAAATATGCGCACTACTGTTTAAAAGTTTGAGGTCACTGCGATTTTTTTTCAAAGAAATTAATACTTTTATTTTGCAAGGATAAATTAAATTGATCTAAATACATCTAATTCAAATTAATTCTATTCTTACTTTAACTTTATATTCATCAAATAATTATCACAGAAAATACTAAGCAGCAAGATGTTTTTCAAAACAGAAATGTTTCTTAAGCACTAAATCACATATTATAATGATTTCTGAAGGATCATGTGACATGTTGAAAATTCAGCTTTGCTATGACTGGAATAAATTACATTTTTTAATATATTACAATGGATTTTTTTTTTTTTTAATAATTTTCCACAATATTACAGTTTTTCTGTATTTTTGATTAAATAAATGCACCATTGGTGACTAAAAACCCCCCAAACATTTGAATGGAGTACATATGTTCTACCGTGGCTTTCTTAACTTTCCATGGTTCTTTATGAGGTGAAAGTGAGTATAATTATGAGTAATGAGTGAGTAATTATTTTCAGGATGGCACCATGAGCATGGATGGAGCATCTAAGAAAGGTGATGAGGAAGATGATAAAAAGAAACAGAAACGAGTGCCTATTGGGAAGAAGATTTACTATTTCTATAATGCTCCATTTACTAAGTTCTGGTTCAATACGGTATGTGTAATACTTAAAAAAAACACACATCAAAGTCAAGACACATGTTATACACATTTTTTAAATCATAAACTGCAAAAACATAACGGTTATCTACTCAGACTGCCTACCTGGTATACCTGCTGTTGTATAATTACATCATCCTGGTGAAAATGGAGAGATGGCCATCATTACAGGAATGGATTGTCATCTCCTACATCATCACTCTTGGACTAGAGAAAGTGCGACAGGTGAATAACACCAACACAAAAATGTGTTGCTATATTGGTATATTTATGTGTTTCTTTTCCTTCATTGGACACATGTGCTTGTGTGTAGATCCTGATGTCAGAACCAGGAAAGCTGAAACAGAAGATAAACGTATGGCTTGAGGAGTACTGGAACATCACTGACCTGGCTGCCATCACCATGTTCCTCATGGGACTGTTACTGAGATTGCAGAATGAGCCTTACATGGGCTACGGACGTGTCATCTACTGTGTAGACATCATCTTCTGGTACATTCGTGTCCTCGACATCTTTGGAGTTAACAAGTATTTGGGACCGTATGTCATGATGATTGGTAAAATGGTGAGAACTAACAGGAAAAATAATTATATATTAATAGCTCAAAAGCTTTTGTATTCTCTTTTCCTAACAATAATAATATTTTTATGTATGTATGTGTGCGCAGATGATTGACATGCTGTACTTTGTGGTGATCATGCTGGTGGTTCTCATGAGTTTCGGCGTGTCACGTCAGGCCATCCTGCACCCAGACGAGGAGCCGACGTGGCGCCTGGCGAGGAATATCTTCTACATGCCCTACTGGATGATCTATGGAGAAGTGTTTGCTGACTCGATAGACCGTAAGACTAGAATTCATAGTAAGATCCTGTTTCCTGATTCATGTGTGAATGGTACATCTCATCTTCATTCCACCCTCTCTGTATCTGTGAACTATACAGAAAGATTTGTGTAGAAACTCCTGACCATGTGACCATTCACACTTCCATGGCATTCGCCCCTACCGAATCATCTGTGATGGACTGAGTGTGTGACAGTGCTGGTCTTTTCCTGCCCTGCTTGTGAGTTTTGTGAGGCATTTCTGTCTTGTAGCTGTTGATTTTTTCCAAAATGTATTATTCTAATTTGCAAGCTGCTAAATGAATAAATGTTAATGAAAAAAAAAAATATTAGGTACTATTTTACTTTTAAAATTAAATACGTATAAATAAATAAATACAAATACTGTTTTTTTTAATGATAACACAGAATATATAAAAATGCATGGTTGTAGTTGTACAGAAATATGTAAAAAGAGGTGTAATGAAAGAATACATAATTTATTGTGCAAATGTCATCCTGTTCAAAAGTCTAGGGTCATATTTTGGAAAAACAAAGACTCTTCTCACCAAGACTGCTTTGGTTTGATTAATATTAATACAGTTTAAAATATTTTTAATAAAAAAATATTGTACATTTTTTTATCTTTGTCACTTTTGATCAATTGAATGCATCCTTACTTAATAGAATAATTTCTTTAAAAAAAAAAGAATTTTGAATGGTATTGTATCTTTCCTTTCTTCACTTAAAATGTAAAGTGGACAAAAATCTTTAACAAAATATTTAACTACCTTTAATAATATACTGTTTAGATGGCTGGCTGATTGTGAAGTTACAAATATTTGTTTAGTTCACCATAATCTTTATCTGTGCCTTTCTCTTTCTTTTTACATACTCTCAGTCTATGCAATGGAGATTAATCGTGAGTGTAACATTTTTCAGCTATACCCACAATTAATTGGAATTATCAAACACTGTAGAGTCATCATGGTTGCATCATAACTTCTGTTATATATGGCAGCACCCTGTGGTGAAAACATGTATGATGAAGATGGCAGGAAGCTCCCACCATGCATACCAGGGGCCTGGCTCACACCTGCCATCATGGCCTGTTACTTACTGGTTGCCAACATTCTACTGGTCAACCTGCTCATTGCTGTATTCAAGTGAGTCAAAGAGTAAACACATAGTACTATAGCACACTTTATATGTTCTCATAGATCCATTATCAGCAGTATAACACTGAGAATACTCCTTGCTTTCACAGTAACACTTTCTTTGAAGTGAAATCTATTTCCAACCAAGTGTGGAAGTTCCAACGCTACCAGCTCATTATGACCTTTCACGACCGACCAGTGCTTCCTCCGCCCCTCATCATCTTTAGCCACATATACATTGTGTTGAAGCGCTTGTGCTGTCGCTGCAGGAAGAAACAGGAAGGGGAGCTGGATGAGAGAGACCGCGGACTGAGTTAGTACTCCTGCTTCTTATTTTTAATGCTTCATTACATCATCAATGTTTTAGCAACCTATTTTAAAACATATTTTTATTTTTTCAGAGTTGACTCTGAGTCCAGAGGAACTGAAGAATCTGTATGAGTTTGAGGAACAGTGTGTGGCAGAGTACTTCAGGGAGAAGGAGGATGAGGCGCAGTCTTCCAACGATGAGCGAATCCGAATTACTTCCCAGAGGTAATGAGTGAAAAACAGCAACTGCACCTGCAAATGTCATTTTGGGGCTCAACAATAAGGATGTTCTCCTGTGGTTCTGAATGATCCATTTTTATAGTTAGCAATGCATTTTTCTCTAAAATGTTATTATTATTTTTTTTTACTTATTCATTGTTTTTTTGTAGAGAAAAATAACATTTCAGATCGATTCCCATTGAAGTACATGTGGTAAATATGGATTTCCTCTTGATGGTTAATTAAACTTAATTCAACATATAATACATTCAAAATGTAAAAAATGTAATCCTCTCCACTCTAATTCTGCATATTTGTAGTTAGAATTCTTTAATCCAACTAAAAAATGAAGAATGCAACACATGAGCTTGCAGTTCCTATCTTCTGCATTCCCGTGCGCTAGAATGGAAGTGAGTGTGATGAAAATTGTAGTGTGACTACATTTTAAAAATATATGTCTGTATTTTTTTTTTCAATTAGGGGGTCCAAAAACCTGAGCAGTAGAATGGAAAAAACGTTTTACTTTAGCTTTTAAGAATGCCATAATGTGCAGGACACTGCAAAAGAATGCAGTGGAATGCAAAAAATGTGTTCTCTGTGAACAGGTCCTTACTGATGCTTTCTATGAGGTTCCATTTGTGCCAAAAATATGTCGACGTGCTGACTCTCTATGTTATGTGTCATCTCAACTTACTCCTGTCATCTGTCCTTGTCGTTTGACTGTGTCGTCTTGCGTGTGAATGCTGCATGCCTCATGACTATGCTTCGTTTCCCTCTGTCGTTACTATGTGTCGTCTTCCATGTCGTTTCTATGCGTCGTTTCCCTCTGTCGTTACTATGTGTCATCTTCCATGTCGTTACTATGTGTACGGTGTACATTTTAGGACATCCTCAGACCTCAGTCATTAAATCAAAAGGCGTCATGCCTCAGACTAAAAGGCTTCAGTCATCAGACAAAACGACATCGCGCCTCAGACTGAAAAGCTTCAGGTCTCAGGAAAAACGACATCAGGTGTCAGGTCTCATACAATTAGACATCTGACGAAACGGACTCAGGTGGAGTATCGCGTTGCCCCGCCCCATGTGACGTCACACGCACGCCGTTCAGAGGAAGTGGTGTATAATGGTTGATTGATGGCAAAAGGAGGTAAGCAGTGTCTGATATATTATATTTTAACAGTTTTATTCAAATGTTACACTAATTAAGTTATATAGGGAAGAGGACATGCATTTTGAGAGTCATGAATGCACGTTTAAAAAGTTAGCCATATTGCAACCAGCAGGCCTTTATTTTGGCAAAGTAGTAAAATTACCGTCTGAGGATGTCCTAAAATGTACACCGTACTCATAGTAACGACAGAGGGCAAATGACGCATAGCAACGACATGGAAGACGACACAGTAATGACAGAGGGAAATGATGCATAGTCATGACGCATGCAGCATTCACACGCAAGACGACACAGTCAAACGACAAGGACAGTTGACAGGAGTAAGTTGAGATGACGCATAACATAGACAGTCAGCACGTCGACATAATTTTGGCACAAATGGAACCTCATAGCTTTCAAGACAGATAACATTGTCTAGATGGCAAGTTAGCAGAATTTACAACCACAATGTAGAATACATCAGAGAAAAAACAAACATTTAAGTTTAAAAGGAATAGAAAATGAATGCACAGGATCGATCGATGAATAAAAAAAGTTTAGAGGCCATGCATCACTGACCTGAAAAAGCATGCAACATTTCTGTCATCTGTTTGGAAACTCTAGCACACTGGCTTTGGGTCAGTGAGCCATCCTTATTGTTGAGCCCGTCATTTAGAATAACCTCTGAGGTTAAAACAAAAAACAACCATTTGGAAAAACTGTTGTTGCAGGGTTGAGAACATGTCCATGCGCCTAGAGGAGGTGAATGAACGAGAGCACTCAATGAAAGCCTCTGTGCAGACAATAGACCTGCGCTTGGCTCAGCTAGAGGAGTTCTCCGGCCGCATGATGCATGCACTGGAGCGGCTGACTGGCATCGACCACTCCGAGCTTGTCCGCGCTCGATCTGGGAGCTCAATGGCCATGGACCAATCTGGCCTGCTTCGCCGTGGTAGCATTAACAGCGCTGATGGCTTCAGTTTGTACCGCTGCCACCTGGATGCAGAGGACCGCAGTGAGGAGATGTCAGGGGACAGAAAGGGCCATTCAGAGAGACGCAGCAGTATTGGCAGCAGCGACCTCCTCCTAAGCCCACAACAAGTTTCTTCCTATGGTCCCACGCTGAATGTGGTGCCCCTCCAGCCGAGGACATGCTCCAGCTCCAGTGTGGACATCCTCATCTCACCTTGTGAGTCACAAGACAGAGGCCAGAACTCTCAATCCCCAAAACTCACCTCCACTCAGCACCCTAAAGACCCACTAGCTCTTCTAGAAGCTGGAATAGACATAGTGGTTTCACATCCTCTGGAAAGGGCACAATCCCTGAGGCAGTACCCAACTGAAGCTCAAAGTAACCTGCTTTCATATGAGAACAGATCCCAAAGCAGTACTTTGTACGTCTCGATGGCACAGTCGAGGTTGGGCAATCCTGGGAATACGTGGGCTTCGGAGCCCCATGGCCTACAGGATCAAGCAAGCAGATCACCAACGTTAAGTCGCTGGCCTCCACGCTATGATGACAAAGTTCATCCCTCCCCATTTGGACTTTCACCCAAGAGATCTTTAGAGAAATCAAGACAGAGAGATGAAGAAGGAGATTCTAAGGAGAGCAAGAGGACAAATATGCAACAAGGGGAAAGTGAGGAGAAGAAAGACGAGGATGAGATGGTGGCAAATAGCAAAAGTGCCACAAAAGAGAGAGGAGAAGAGAAGCAAGAGGAGCTGACCGACTCTGATCACTTGTATGTATCAGAGGACAGGATGTACCCCTCACTCAGATCTAAGAGTCTGAACACTAACCCACGAAAGGTGAAGGCCACAGGGAACCTCCTGGAGAAACCTCGAGCAGCCAGTAGTGTGAAAGACCTTGCTGGGGCCTTTGAAGTCAACACCAATGACAGATCCTCCAGAGAGAGGACAGGCACACAGACATGAGCACTCGTGCTGGAATGCTGCGGCAAGATAAATCCCAGTAGTGCTAGCTTAAAGAAGTTGATTTTCATTGTTTTCCAATATGGAAAACATCTAACTAACACTAGTTATGCTTGTGCATTGACATCTTAGCTAGCAGGCATATTTTCATGTGTTTATATTTATGAGGTACATAATTTTAGTGATAAAACCTGGTATGCAAAAAGGGAAATCAGGGTCTACCTCAATGCTGTAGATATTTAGTATGCCTTTTTTTTCCAAATAAAGGGAAATTTAACTTCAGTTATGCTGTTTATTATTCAACAGCTTCACATCTTTCCAAATACCTTATAATATACTATTTCTTATGGTAAAGAATCATAAAAAAAATAAACCGGGCACATGTAAATAACTTAGAAAAGATATTTTAATCTTTTTTTTTACATAATCAGTTAACTCTGACATATTACAGACAACAAAATCAAGGAAGACATGTTATTAAATAGGACATTAAAGCTTCCATTGAATGGTCAGTAAGACTTTATGCTCATGTGGGAGTGCTGTCAATGTTTCATTGAAAAATATGCAAATGTGCCTGCATGCATATTCAAAACATGACTACTCGGCCATTAAAGGGATAGTTTACCCAAAATGATAATTCTGTCATCATATGCTCATGTCATTTCAAACCTGTATGACTTTCTGCAAAACACAAATTAATATATTTAAATGGCTGCTGGTAACCAAACCACTGACTTTCCATCGTATGGAGAAAAAAAGCACATATTTCTCGTCTCAAAAATATTTCCTTTCGTGTTCCACAGAACAGAGAAAGCCAGGTTTGGACTGACCTGAGGGTGAATTAATTTTCATTTTCATTTCTGGGTAAACTGACACTTTAGGTGGAAATGGCACGCCTCACGAAAATGAGCAGGGATTCTTTCAAACAGATGCACGATGGCAACAAAACTCAATTGTACACTATTAAACAGAAGTAGAATCATTCATTCATTCTTCGGCGTAACTTGGGTGAATCAATCTATGTTGATTCTCCGTTTCAGTTTGAATTTTGTGTTCTGAATTTATAACAGGCCCATGGAATCTGTAATTGAAAAATCTGCAGATTTACACAGAATTGGAACATTTGTCATGCACCAAGGTAATAAGAGTGTAGTGCTCTCAGCTCTGGTTAACACATTTGACCATGTTTAAATCCTTTCAGCAGAATTCCATGTATTTTCCCCCCAAATAAAATCAGCTATAAAAGTATGCAGATTCCATTGGGCCTGGTAATAGCCCAGTAAACTCAGAGGACACTTGAACACATTCAAGCTATAACAATCTTGCACTCTTTTTTTTAAGTGGCGGACATCACAAGCAGGACTTTAAGTGGTTTATGAAGTGAGGTGGTACTACGAGAGACCCACACACACAGATAACAGTGCACGACTTGAAAGAAAATACTGTTGCAGTGGTGCTGTAAACACTTCACAACTTCACACTCAGAGCCTTATAAAAAAGGGAATTTAAAAAAAAACGTACAGAATACTGACAGCATTTAAATGTCATAAGTTTTAACAAATAAATCAATCTCAAATAAGCACAGGTTAACATGATTTAGGAGCTGCATATGCAGTGATGAGTAAGAGATGCTTAATGTCAATAGAGTATAAAAATATAATACCATTAGTAAATCTAATACTGTATATACTCATATACAGGGCCTAGCTGGCTGCTGCTTCAACAAGCAATAGGAAACGGGTCCTAGCCCTCTCTATTTATTCTTCTGTCTTTCTTTTTCAAGCTCAATATATAATATATGAGAGATTACAAACAAAAAAGAAAGTATCCATCACAGCTTCGATATATTTTTACTTTGGTCTCTGTTAAAATTAAGATTAGTATGGTACAGTTGGGGAAAGGGGGAAGACTAAGACCTGTGAATATTGCTTTCTATTCCACAGTTTTTTTGCGGCTTTGGAAGAGTAACTAAAACAAAATTAAGTACATATAAAATGGTGACTTTAAATATAACAAAACATAACATTCAACAATAACAGAAACAAATATATATATAAATATATATATTGCATGTCCTTCGGTTTGACCAATATTTAATTCTCAAACCATAAGGTTCTTCAGGTGTTACTCCAGGTCCACAATCTTTATTGCCAAAAACTGCATATTAGCAGGAGTTCGATATATTGTAATCTCTTCATATATTTTCCTTCATTAAATGGTGCTTTAACAAACCCTTTAAAATCAACATACCTGTAAATTAACTATATGAAATTAATTATTTTGAGGATAACAAAAGGTTCTCAAAATTCAAATCAGGCTACGCTAAAATGGGATTGACCCAGGTGGTTAATGGGTAGATTGTAGGATGTTTTAGTTTAAAAGGAATGTTTTGGAAACAGCACAAGTGTCTTTAATCTAGTACACTATCTTCAGGCCTTCAATTGGTATAGATGAGGCAGGCTAAAGTCCGGAGCTCTCAGCAGCAGCTAAGAGCTAAAAAACCAGAGGTACTGTAAACCCTCACACAGTCACACGCGCTGAGCTCAAACACACTTAGAGAAATGAAATCATTCATACACTGAGGCTGCTGAAGTTGCCGGGTTAGAGCAGAGTACAGCGGAAGAAGCTTGGCTTCTTGGACCGACTCTCTGTGATTTTCACTGCTCCTCCTCCTCCTGAAGGGTTATTCTCATTCTAAACACAAAGATACAAGCAAACAAGAAAGCCAGTTAGGATTAGTGTTACACTTAAAGACACATTTATTATACTTACATTTATTTATTATTTATACACAAGTTTATCACAAACTTTTTTTAAATAACTTGACTGTTAGTATCCCACAATAAGGACATTTTAATAATATTAACATCTATATCCTAAGTGATTAGTACTAAGCTAAACAATTTTCTTGGATAAGATTATAAACATTTTCTATATGATCGTAACATGAACATTCTCACCATTTTTCTGTTTAATCTGGTCATGATGTCTCTAGCAAGAGTGACAAAGGCCTAGCATTGAAGAAAACAGATACGACATTAGATTAGATCAATAAAGGAATGTAAATCTTGCTCAATAAAATTCATTTAAATGGTTCAACATCAGACAATTAATACTTTACAAAAAAATAACATTTCCCTCACCTCTTCCACATTTGTGCTGGATTTTGCACTGGTTTCCAAGAACTTGATTCCATAATCAATAGCTAGCTGTAGAAAAAAAAAAGAGGAAATGTTTAAATAAACACATCAGCATTTTTACAGACTAGCTTGTTCTGTTTCTGAACCAAGACTTGTTTAATAAAATAGATTATCAGTCATTTAAAAATGAATTTTAATGATGCATACCTTTTCTCCTCTTTCTTTTGAAACTTGTCTCTTGTCGTTCATGTCACATTTGTTACCCAATATCATTCGTTCCACATCTGATGATGCATGCTGATAAAACAGACACAGGGAAAATGAATCTCACTTTAAATGAAATTAAAACGTAATGCTTATTTTCTCCAGCACTGTTTCTAATTCTCACCTCCTCAATGTTCCTGATCCAGTTCTTGATGTTCTCAAATGATTTCTCATTTGTGATATCATACACCAGCATAATTCCCTGTGAAAATAGCAGAAAAGAAACACATTAGCTCTCTGTATGTAAAGTAAGCATATCTAGCATTATTTACTCAAAGGAATAAAACATTATGTCTTACCATTGCTCCTCTATAATAAGCAGTGGTGATGGTTCTGAACCTCTCTTGTCCGGCTGTATCCCTTTAGGACAAATGTAAAACACACTTTAAATATTGTTTGTAAACGATTATAATTTATACCAGACATGCTCCAAATTTTAACTACAAAAGGCCTAAAAATCAAACTGGATTGAGGGCTGTGGGCCTAATGTAAGTGTTGCATAATATCCAACAATATTATCTTAAAAGTTTAAAATCATATTCAATAATATTGTATATATTTAAATGCAAAAGTAAAATCTCTGCTTTATACAGTATAATGCAGACTTATACTCTCACCAGATCTGAAGCTTGATCTTCTTCCCATCCAGCTCAATTGTTCTGATTTTAAAGTCAATTCCTGCAACAATAAAGTTTAGAAACAAGTGATGTGAAACACTTCATCATCTCAAGACCTAGAGTTTGCACAACAGAAATCAGTCCCATCATGACACAGTGTGAAACTGACTCATCTCAGAACACGTCACAAAGCTTTCTGCTGAAAAAGGGACTGAAACATCAACATGATTTCAAGGCGTAACCAAGGAGATGGAATGAGTAGAAAGGTCAGAGTGGTGTAACATATGTCTGTCTGACCGACTAAATAGCTGCAGAGGTGCAAAAGGTTTAGCACATGCGTATAAAAACATTCAGTTGCATTCAGTAGTAACAGAACGTGGTCCCTGATTATGTCAATAATTAGAAAACTTGGCAGCGGTGGCATGCACAGACCTCCGCAGAAGCAGGGGAGAAGTGGAATGATGAGGGCACAATCAGGGTCTTGGGGGGGGGGGGGGTGCTAAAAGGGCCACTGTATTGAGGCATTCAATTTTGTCACCAGTGAAAGCTCTGGCGGGACATGGGACGGGAAGTGACAGAGCAGTAATGTTCATGGCAATAGGGGAAGTCTGTGGCATAACATTGACAAAAGGTCAAGGAACTCTTGCACAGGAAGTGACATGTTGGACCACAGTAGAGAAAGGCCTACCTAAAGTTGTGTCAAAAACATCCCAAGAAGTACAGTGGTCAAAAAACTAGCCTGGTGACCTCGTCCATGTAGGTTTGTACAATTTCTTTGTGAAATCTATGTATTTGCACATTCTGATTTTGATGGTTTCATATTCGGGAATAACTCTACGGGTCTGTATATAAGACCTATAACATTTAGAATTTAGAAAATATAAAGTTGGTATGAAATACATTTGAATTTCATGCCAACGTTAAAGTCCGCATGAAACCAAAAATGACTTTATTTACTTTACTAGGGCACATTGCTAGTCTTGATGTAAACAATTAATCCGTGCAAGTTAATCCCTCTGAAAAAAATAGTTTGTCTTCATAATCTTTAATCAAAATCTGAACTTTTACTTCCGCTCTGGAATGGCATTTCTTCTCTGATGACGTCAGTTTGACGGCATGGGCAGAGTATCCATAAACACACCCCTCCAACAGTTAGACTACAGAGAGAGGAGGAGCGCAAACATAAAACCATGCCCTCTATTCAGTATACCGTTTCAGATGGAAATACGTCGCTACACTGAAATAAAGTCTGCAGCAACTTCCGGTTCAAGCGGACTTTAAAGTTACGTACATGAGAACCGGTGTAACATCACTGTTGTAAGCAATCAGATGTAGATGAGATAAGTCACTCGTGACAGCACCCAAACCCACTTTTTACTCTTCCCCAGGTACACTGCTCACTCTGGCGCTCTTGAACTCTTGTTTAGTGGTGAAACGTGAATCAAAACATGTCTTTCACCACAGAAACGAAAGTGCCGCTAGCACACAGCTAATCAGATTGCAATCATGCTAGCTCTACAAACACAACATATTGTCACGTCCTATTGAAATCACAGATTAAAGTACATTTCAAGTGATTCTGACAAAATCGGTCATTTTATACGTTTGTCATTTTAAACGCTAGTAAAACGTGTCGATGAATAGCTGAGTGTCACTTCCACGGCCTCTTCCTGTCACTACAACAGACAGTCACATGTATCACAATAACAGCTTATTTCTCCCCCCGCAGGGCTACATAAGAGGCATCCCTGTACTGAACACATGCATACACAGCCCAGAGCTGAACTGACCTATAGTGGAGATGAAGGTGGTGTTGAACGCGTCCTCACTGAAACGAAACAGCAGACACGTCTTGCCCACTCCGCTGTCTCCGATGAGCAGCAGTTTGAACAGATAATCGTACGTCTTCGCCATGTTTTCAGTTCCTTCTGTCTGACTACCTTGGTTTGGCTCGGTAGCAGAGTAACGCTCTTCGGCTAACGGTACATAAAAGACGCGGTTGAGCTTGTGTTTCCGACTTTGCTCGCAGACAGAAGTAAGCGAGGAAGAGGCGGGCGTGTCCGCCGTGACGTCATCGCAGAAGGGGAAGCTTTGGCAAATCAAAAACTTTTGACTTAAAAAGTCCCATACAGAGGAGAAGCACTGTCTATGAGGAGAAGCGGGGGAAATCCTAATGCAATATTTATTAGGTAAAAGTCGAAATTATGATAGGTAATAGGTCATAATTATAAGATAAAAGGTACAAAGGATGAGAAAAGTCATAATTATGACAATCAAAAGTTTTAATTTTAAAATTATTACGTTTTATCTCACAGTTTTGACCATTAATCTCAAAATTATGACTATTTTTCTATTTATTTATTTTCATATTTTTTTATTTCTCTTTTCCTTTATGTTGTATATGTTAAACAAAGCCTACTGTATTTTGTAATTCATCAGGTTTATTGATTGTAATTTGATTGTCAGTTAGAAAAGCGACAGAATGTACTAATGTTTGCGATTTTGCTTCATGGCTGTCATTCTCTTTTGAACCCTTTCAATAGAATGATTCATTCGAAGATTTGTTCGGTGAATACATTTTTAATATTTAAGCAAGTGTGCGTTCGGTGCTTCGGCAAAAAAAAAAATTCATAGGATGCAGGCGCTCTTCCGTACTCTTTTGGAAGTTTCCAAAAGAGACAGTAAAAGTGCTCAGATGCATGTCCGGGTCACGGGCTGTAATGAAACGAAGCAGCGTCATTACTAGAGTAGACCACTGAGTAGACTGTTACTTTCACACTCATCTGGGGAATACCGAATTTTTGATCCAAGTGGTATTAGTTATCTTTGTCATAATTACCACATCTTTGTCAGGTTTCTGAATCATACATTATGATTATCATTATAGGGACAAACTATTTGTTCATCCCAAAATTCCCTTTATTTGAATTTAACGCAATTTTATTTACTTTTTTATGACAACGAAGACTACAGTTTATGGTAACATTAAGCGTCGTAACTGGTAAACTAGGATAAACTAGAAATCAACTGAACTGTTTGTAAACAATGAAATTTAGCAATCGGGAAAAATGTACAGTGGACACATTGAATTTTGTTTGTACAATGTCGCCTGCTGCTGGAGGAGACTGAAACTTCTCCACCGCGTTACTGGCTCTGGAGCTACGAAGGACCTGATAAGTGCATCTCCAGTTGCGTCAGTGTTTGCATGTAATCTTGAAATGTAAAATAGTGATAACAGCAGATTAGATCCTCTGGCCTGTCTGGAGACAAACAAACATAGTTTGTTTCACTGGTTAAGAAACTGAGGTTGGTACATATGTGTGACCATTCTAATAGTTCTGTCTTAGGCTGAGATAATTGCTCATTATTTGTCAGTCTCCCTCTAGTTCAGATATAGCTGACATAAAGAAAGTTTGATTTCTTCTGTTTTTAACTTAATGGGTAACTTCATAAGATGTCCCCCAACTTAGTACCGCTAGACAAATGGCTCACATATAACATATCTTTTTATTAAAAGCTGTTTGCCTTTAACAGTCTTGATCACTTTCAATTTCTGAAATTGTTGGACCATGTCTTGAATAACCTGTGTACATAAAGTTTTCCTCAGTGAATTGAAGAGTAGTCTGGTTGTCCAGAGGGAAATAAAGTAAGCAGGCTTGGATGAAGATGGAAAGCTCTCACTTCTTCACTTTGAGAACATGATCTTCAACACACTTGATTTCATCATGTGAGTACTGTACAATTAAAAGTATAAACGTGTGTAATTATCGTGAAATAAAGCACAAGATTTTTTATAAATCTGAAACCGTGAAGCCTCTGAAAGACTGTTTTTTGCTGTTAGCTTGATTTTCAAGCTTGCTGGCAAAAAAAATGCAAGCACAGTTTATTACATAGCACAAGGCTGTTAGGAAACCTCCAAAAGCCGACCAATCCATCATGAGGTTGTAAATGGATCAATATTTAGAGTCCAAACCATGTGGAAATATCTCAGTGGCTTAGAGATACGAGTATCACCATCCATTAAGTCAGCTATTATCCAAATGGCAATGGATCACGTAATATACAGTGGAGGGCAAAATATAGGCATAGACAGAAGGTCTATAGTAGGTCTGCATTCTAAACTGTTTTCTACAGTGTTCAATATGGACATAAAACGGGAGCAGATCACTTTGAAGAAGATAGAAGGCAGAATGCAATCAATACTAACCTCATACAGATCACTTATTGTATAATGTCTCCATGCTTTATTCAGTTATGCTGTGCAGTATTATGGGTTCAGATGTGCAGAGAAAGACTGTTGTATCATACAAATAGTGTGGATTGCTGAATTGGGGTTGCATAAACTCTATGTTTAAACATGACAGTCTGTGAACACTATACTAATTACAAAATAGTGAATTACACTGGACTGATCTACACTGAAAGATAAAGTCCTGGGAAAATAGTGGTACATTCAGTGATAACAATAGATATAATCAGAGCAGGTGTCCAAATACATTTTCAAAATATGTTTTATCATAACCATCTCATTGTACCTTTGTATTTGCATAAAAATTTTCAGTATTTTGTTTCTGTAGAAACCATGCTATACTGAAGTTATATACAACAACATGAAAATTATGACTTAATATATATCTAAAAATTAATCGTGTAGCAAAACAATAAAACATCAAATGAAATATTTTTCTCAGCTTTTACATTCACCAGATGACTATTGCTTCTTATTCTCCAGTCGAAGTTTCCACCACTTATGATTCTGTAAATAATAACAGTTCTTAAATTTTTATGCAAAATAATCAGTATAGGAATGATGTATATTTGTTTGCTATTATATCAGGTCTCACCTTCTTTCCCAAGATGCTCTGTGAGTTTGGATGCATCTCATCCAAACTCTCGTATGTGTTGCTGTCAGTCACTCGGATGTCCTCATAGGTGTTGCTCTCAGCTATGTGTTCATAGGTATTACTGTCACGTTGTTCAGGTATGTCTTGATAGGGTATTTCTGCTAAAAGGATGCTGTCGATGAGCTTTATACGGTTGTCATACTCTTGCCCGGGCTGGTCCTGCTGCCCAGCGCACACCACAGATGCGGTCTGGTAGAGTGGGTTGAGCTGCAGGGCTTCTTTGTCAGTATATGGCACTCGGTCACCACCACTATGGTGTTTTTTCAAGTCGAGGACAGCATAAGAGCAGGAGGCTGTTTTGGGTGGAACTAAAGGAGGTCGTTGAAGGTTGGAGGCCATAATGTTACAAGAATTAGAGGTTGAAGACTGATTGTTTTCTTCGTGGAGAGGCAATGTTAATTGAGAGTTGTAGCGCTCTGTGTCCAAGGTATCACTTTTCCTGCCATTTATGCTCTCATCACCACCTGACCTTCCAGATGTCCTTGATTCTGAAAAGCTGTGTTGTTCTTGTGATGGATTTGTACCAGGAAAACCAGCGCTTAAGGAATTCCGAAGTCGTGTATTCTTCTTTGGCACTGGTGGAACTTTTGTACCCTAATGATTTATACAACACATACATGAATTTCAAAACAAGATGTGTAAAAAAATAAATAAAAAAAAGTTTTACAATCTAGAATTAGCCCTGGTTAGCAGAAAGATAGTAGCCAAGGAGGCAGCAGACTTAGTTACCTGGGAAAGGATGTTCCTGTCAACAGAGGTGGAGATTGCGAGTTTCCGGCCACTTTTAGAATACAGAACAGGAGGCGTGCCATGCCGGACATTGCTAGTTTGTTCCCATAAACTTCTTAGAGCCTTAACGCTAACACCCGCTTTAAATCTGGGTTTATGTTGAACCACGTCATAAAGCTCGTTTTTGGTGTCCTTGATGGATGACAAATAGGACATAGATTGTAAAACATTTCCTACTGTGCTGGTATTTTCTCTTTGTTTTCATCTATTTAAAGGTAAACATGGTATTTTTTGTATTTTGATGTTGTGCTGGCCAATATTCCCAACACTCACAGTTAACCATATTTTTTTCCCCCAAGAGCAAATCTGCCAAACAACAAGGGATTACTAACTTAAATTGTGTGAGATTTGCTTGGTCATGTGATCAGCTTCAAATAAAACCACTTTTATTAGGCTACTAATTAATTATAAATGGATTCTTCGTCTAATGTGATTGAACATGATTTTAAAAGTACAATTAATTTCTTTATATTAAACCTTTTAAATTAAGAATAATTACTGAGCGCATCTTTAAAAAGAATGATTGATACCTCTTCAACAGAGTCCATGTCCACGTCTGTGTCGTACGAAGTTAGGTACTCTCCAAAAGGCTGGATCGGTGTGGTTTTAAAGTGATTGATCAGCTCTGTGAGACTGTTATGAGTGGTAGAATCACCAGAGACGACGAACAGGCCAGTATCAGTTGGATTTATCACAAAGTGACGACAACGATCCTGTCCTCTGTCAACATAAAGCATTAGAGAAATGAAACAACTCAAAAAACAGCAGCTTCAGACTGTTTTTAAAGGTTAGAACCATTAGCTAGTTAATTTTACCTCACCCTGGGGGTTTTAACATAATATAGTATTTACTTAAAATGACTAAATTGACAAAAATGACAAACAAATGAGATCTTATGGTAGTGCTAACCAAAAAAAATGTTATTCTTACTTGTATGAAAGAATATATGCAATGGATTTTTCACTTAGTCTGATAAGGAAGCAACCAACATTCTTGTCTTGGAGCTGATCTTCTGCTTCTCTGCAAACAGCAACAGTTACCACAGTGCACCAGTGTGCAACTGCCTCAGTTTACAATCATGAACATTGCCATCTCAGTTGTCATAAAAGAAAACAGACCGTATTAAATATGTTCAGATGGTTTTACTTCTCATGGTGAAACAGTTATCAAACCTCTTATCTCTCAATAGTTCTTACTGTCTGGAGATGAAGCCTTGGAACCAAGGTGGAAAACTTCCATCACACAGAATGAGCACAGCCTGAGTCTCCACAAACCACTTGAGGATGTGCTCCCTCTGTTGTTCTCTGGCCATGGTGAGATCTCCCCCCACTCCCTCCATTCTTTCCATCTGCTTCTCATTTAAATTCTCAGATATCTTCATCCTCTTGTACAAGGCTGCCTCTATTTGCTCCATTGTGAGCATCTCCCTCCGTGCACAAATGCACTGCACACATCCAATAAAGTCTACTCTCCACTTTCAAACATTCATAGCATCACTCACGCAAGGCAACAGGAAACAGGCACGCCTCATTTGCTTAGTTTCCTCATACGTAAATGTGTGATCTTGCAAATGTAAAAGGTTCTATTGTTTGGGTTTATCTGCCCGTAGTCAATAAAGACTTGCTGGTTCAGTGTGATTTTGTTGCACTATCTTTAGAAGGTACTTCCGTCTGAGTTTTAGACTTGTATAAATATCAAAGACTAAAAAAGTGGTTTGGATTTGGAAAACTGATTGGATCAGGAACTATAACCACTGCACATTTTGTTTAAACTGTATTAACATTTAAAAAAATGAATATGCTCATCTGGGAAAAAAGTTTCAGAGACTTATTATTATTAATAGATTTTTTGTCGTTCAGAATACCAGTGTCACTCTGGGCATAAAAGACAATGTGATACGAACATGGATGTTTTATTTACATTTTAGGCCTCACAATTTGCATGTCAGCTAAATATGTACCTCCACAGTTTTATGTGGAATTTTCATTTAATGTTTTAGATTAAATTAAGATAAAATAATCATCGGTCAGGAATTAGTCTTGAATTTTGAAGAAGCGCAATTTATGCTCTTCTATGAAGAACGTTTTAAATGTTTGAAATAAAACAAATAATTTTTCTTTTCTTTTTTGATGGGACAGAGTCAAAAATGTCTATGTGGTTAAACTGCCAAAATAAATGTATACATTTCTGATTAAATTGGTTGTGGCAAAAAAAAAAAGTATGTCGGTTTCTATTCTACTTTAAAAACGATGGGTTAAAAACAACCATTTCTGGGTCATTTGTCAACCCAGCACTGGGTGAATATTGGACAGAACGCAACTGGGTTATTTTAACCCAGCTTGTTAGGTTTTATACATTAACCCATTTGCTGAGTTGTTTTTTACATAGTGCTGGGTCATTCAATCTATTGAGTTTTTTTCATTTGAAATAATAAAAATGCACTCTAAAAATCTGTTTTTTAAATATAGGACAAGAACAGTTCATATAAAAAAAATTTTCAATAGCAAAGAATGATTTTATAGGCATAAAATGCCTCTCTCTGGGCTAAACAGGCAGTGCTGTTAAAGCAGGTTTTGTTCTTCTTCTATAGAGGCAGGGTTTAGCCACACTGTTACATCATGAAGTGGCACATCCAACAACCTGTCATTTTGACCGACTGGCTTCAATACACTTGTATATTATATTCATTCATTACACACAGACTGATATATTTTAAATGTTTATTTCTTTTAATTTTGATGATTATAACTGACAACTAAGGAAAATCCAAAATTCAGTATCTCAGAAAATTAGAATATTACTTACGACCAATACAAAGAAAGGATTTTTAGAAATATTGGTCAACTGAAAAGTATTAACATGAAAAGTATGAGCATGTACAGCACTCAATACTTAGTTGGGGCTCCTTTTGCCTGAATTACTGCAGCAATGCGGCGTGGCATGGAGTCGATCAGTCTGTGGCACTGCTCAGGTGTTATGAGAGCCCAGGTCAGCTCTTCTGCATTGTTGGGTCTCCTCTTCAAAACACCCCATATATTTTCTATGAGGTTAAGGTCAGGTGAGTTTGCTGGCCAGTTAAGAACAGGGATACCATGGTCCTTAAACCAGGTACTGGTAGCTTTGGCACTGTGTGCAGGTGCCAAGTCCTGTTGGAAAATGAAATCTGCATCTCCATAAAGTTGGTCAGCAGCAGGAAGCATGAAGTGCTCTAAAACTTCCTGGTATACGGCTGCGTTGACCTTGGATCTCAGAAAACACAGTGGACCAACACCAGCAGATGACATGACACCCCAAACCATCACTGACTGTGGAAACTTTACACTGGACCTCAAGCAACGTGGATTGTGTGCCTCTCCTCTCTTCCTCCAGACTCTGGGACCCTGATATCCAAAGGAAATGCAAAATTTACTTTCATCATAGAACATAACTTTGGACCACTCAGCAGCAGTCCAGTCCTTTTTGTCTTTACTGTAGACGCTTCTGACGCTGTCTGTTGTACAAGAGTGGCTTGACACAAGGAATGTGACAGCTGAAACCCATGTCTTGCATACGTCTGTGCGTAGTGGTTCTTGAAGCACTGTCTCCAGCTGCAGTCCACTCTTTGTGAATCTCCCCCACTTTTTTGAATGGGTTTTGTTTCACAATCCTCTCCAGAGTGCGGTTATCCCTACTGCTTGTACACTTTTTTTCTACCACCCTTCTTTTTCCCTTTACCTCTCTATTAATGTACTTGGACACAGAGCTCTGTGAACATCCAGCCTCTTTTGCAATGACCTTTAGTGTCTTGCCCTCCTTGTGCAAGGTGTCAATGGTCGTCTTTTGGACAACTGTCAAATCAGCAGTCTTCCCCATGATTGTGTAGCCGACAGAACTAGACTGAGAGACCATTTAAAGGCCTTTGCATGTGTTTTGAGTTAATTAGCTGATTAGAGTGTGGCACCAGGTGTCTTTAATATTGAACCTTTTCACAATATTCACATTTTCTGAGATACTGAATTTGGGATTTTCCTTAGTTGTCAGTTATAATCATTAAAATTAAAAGAAATAAACATTTCTTTTAATTTCAGTCTTTGTGTAATGAATGAATATAATATACAAGTTTAACTTTTTTAATGGTATTAGTGAAATCAACTTTTTGATGATATTCTAATTATATGACCAGCATCTGTATAAACTGTTTTAAAAACTAACAATAAAAGTTTTGAGTTCTTAAACTTACAGGATGTTTTTTTTTATAGAACAATTACCTCTCTGTCAAAAGATCAAGGGAAATGTAATTTCTCAGTTCATGATCCCTTTATGCACTAGTCTAGTGGATTCACAGCGCCAGCTCGATAGGTCGAGATAAAATACCAAAAAGTCACGTGGTGAGAGGCTGTAATCCACTGTGCTTAAACGTGCTTCTGGCGGTCAGCAAAATTGAAACCGAACTATTCAATATAGGTGCTATCCAGCACCTGGGAAGAAATATTACAAATAACCCAATAAATGTACCCAACAAGTTGAACCCAGCATGTTTAGAGTAAATTTACTCAGAAGTATTTGCATGTGTTTTATTACCTTATTACAAAAACTACAAACAACTGTTTGTCACGTTGATAAGCTTGAACACATATCAGCAGTAAACAGAGTGGAGAACGGATTGATCATTCTGACTGAAACTGTGACCCACAGACAGCGACTGAAGTCCAACTTGGATATAATTCAGAAGAGTCCTCTATGTTGTGTTATTTTTTATTCGTGGGTCATGCCTGTTCGTGTGCTGTCGAGTTCAACAGCTGGCGTATCCACTTTTAGAAACACGCTGCTGGGACTCGGGCGCTCTTCTAATGGTCTGTGAAGAAAGTCGCGTGATCGCTTGAAAGGATTCAGAAACATATTTGTTGATGATGACAGGTACGTGCTCTTTGATTTTAATAAATACACTAGACATGGGATTTTCAAACAAACTCTTTGGGTTAATCTTTAAGTTACCGCTGTGGGAGAGTGACTGGAGTAGGCTATTTTGGTGTTGTTTTTATTTTTATTTTTTATTACAGTTAGGCTACGTCAGCTCGTGCGTGTGTAACTTTCGGAAATTAAAAACAAATGAAGGGAGTGCATTACACCGTCTTTTTGGAGATCTGGTACTAGACCTACCGCCGGGATGAACAGTAATTAATACGGTCGTGTTTGACAGGTAAAAAGCATGGGTAAAATGTGCTTCTTTTTCGAGTGAAGCATTGAATTCACGTTAGAAGTGTTACAACATGGGAAGCATATCTTGTTATAAGAGACTTTTTCCATTGTGCATTTTGTGAATTTTCTATTTTTTTCCCCCTCTATGTTCTAGACACCTTGGATAAATTTTAGGCTATATATAGGTGAGGCCTCGTCCTTATCCTGCACACTTTGGTAAGATCTAAATTGGTCCCACCATCATGAATGAAATATTTAGGTCAAATCAAACTATAAACAGTGTATAGTATATGCATTAAATAGGGGTTTTAACTGATATGTTGTTTTATACATAGAGGTTGTATAAAACAATAATAAAAAAATTGTGTGTACTTTTTTTTATGAATCTAATAATAAACTTTTTTTTTTATAAGATCACAATGGCTGTGTTCAAGCAGCAGCAGGTCGAGACTTTCTATGAGATTGGAGAGGAAGTTGGGAGGTAAGAATTTGTTTGCTTGGTGGTTTATCATGTGCTTGCTAAATGTTTCAAAACAAAATGATACAAATTACACAGCTGCATTCATATGGGTGCTATATAGAGGGGCAATGGGTCATTCACCTGACACCAAATCTTTTATCTAATATATATATAATATTATATAATAAACAACATATCTTTTAAGTGTCTATATTATAAACAGCATAAAGACTTAAATAATGCATTATGTTGTGTTGATTTAGTCAGTGTATGTGTGTTTTATCACTGTTCATGTGTTTTTCAGTGGGCAGTTTGCAATTGTTAAGCAGTGTCGTGAAAAGAGTTCGGGCCGGGATTTTGCTGCCAAGTTCATAAAGAAGCGTCAGAGTATTGCTAGCCGGCGAGGTGTGCTCCGAGAAGAGATTGAGCGAGAGGTCAACATCCTACAGCAGATACACCATCCCAATATTGTCATGTTACATGATGTGTTTGAGAACAAGACAGATGTGGTGTTGATTTTGGAGCTGTGAGTAGAGCTTGTATTGATGCTTGTACAAATGATATTGCTACATATGTTTGGGCTTAGATCATATTTAATGTGCATATTTTATTCAATTGTTCACCTACCTATTCTTACTGAGAGGAGTTTATGTATTTTTGTAGGGTGTCTGGAGGAGAGCTTTTCGACTTTCTGGCAGAGAAAGAGTCTTTAAGTGAGGAGGAAGCCACACAGTTTATTAAACAGATTCTAGAGGGCGTGCACTATTTGCACACAAGGAATATTGCTCATTTTGACCTGAAGGTACAGTACACCCACTGGCCTCATAACACTGCCTTAGAACATTACAGTACAACACATTTGCGTTGACAGATGTGGAGTGCTGCAGAATGCTCTGTCAGAAGACAGAAGAACAGTGTGCCTTTGTGTGCATATGAATGTGAGTGTGCTTGTGTGTAATTTATTTTCCGGTTTGCAGCCTGAAAACATCATGCTTCTGGATAAGAACGCCCCACTGCCCCGAATCAAACTCATTGATTTTGGCTTG
The DNA here is from genome assembly GCF_963082965.1 of Carassius carassius. Lineage (NCBI taxonomy): Eukaryota > Metazoa > Chordata > Actinopteri > Cypriniformes > Cyprinidae > Carassius > Carassius carassius. Next base: position 17,592,392 of record NC_081756.1, on the reverse strand, counting down.
GCCCACAAGATTGCCGAAGGGGTTGAATTTAAAAACATCTTTGGAACACCAGAGTTTGTTGGTATGATACATGTTCTGTTTAAACCCCAAAGCCTGCAAACACTCAGGGGCCATTCACACAGAACATGTTTTAATACAAGGGTCTTGAGTGCTGCATTTTTTTAAATGCCATGTCATGCGCAAGAAGAAGCAAAAGACGTGAGTGCAGTGGTCAAACATGATGGTCTAGCATGTTGACAGAAAAATAACAGAAAAGCAGCGAAGTGGATTGTAAAAACGTGTTCTGTGTGAATGACTCCTAGCAAACTTTTTGAATGCTTAAAGAAATAGTTTGCTCAAAAATGCACATTTGCTGAATATTCAGGGAAATATAGCATTACATCACTTGCTCACCAATGAATCCTCTGCAGTGAATAGGTGCTGTCAGAATGAGAGTTCAAACAGAAACATCACAATAACACACAAGTAATCAACACGACTCCAGTCTATCAATTAATGTCTTGTGAATTGAGAAGCTGTGTTCGTAAGAAACAAACCCATCAAGTCGTTTTAACTTCAAACCGTTAATTCTGGCCAAAATACGTGTCGATAATGCATTATAATGCTTCCTCCAATAAAAAAAAAAAGTCCATACCCTGTTGTCCTCTCACTTAAAAATTTACTGACATATTAGTTTAGAACTTTTTTGGAAAGTTTTTGCTTGTAAATGGTGCTTGAGCTATGCATATTTCTCTCCTGATTCAGATGGAGTACACAATATCATGGATAAAGACACTGAAGTTGAATACATTAATGCTGGATTTGTTTCTTACAAAACATGCAGCTCTTTGCTTTTTGTTAAATGATTGACTGGAGTCATGTTGGTTACTTGTGGAGTATTGTGATGGTTTTACCAGCTGATTGTGCTGAGCAAGTAATCTAAAGTTATATTTCATCAAATCTGTTCCAATGAATAAAACTCATTTTTACAGTATAAACACTCATATACTGTACATCCTGGATGGTCTGAGGGTCAGTACATTTTCCACAAATTAAAATTTTTGGGTGAACTATCCTTTGAATGATTTATTCCTCGTCTCATATTGTTTTCCTGTTTTCAGCTCCAGAGATTGTGAATTATGAACCACTGGGACTGGAAGCAGATATGTGGTAAGATCAGTTTTGAACGTACATTAAATGTAAATATCTCAATTATTTGAGTTTATGAGATTTTCTTATTTTAAACAATTAAATGAAATGCTTTACTTTTATAGGAGTGTTGGTGTTATAACATATATTCTGTAAGTAAGCAAAAACATAATTTCTTCAAGCCTAAAAATGTAGTATCTGATATCAAATATCGAAATATTAGAATATGTTGCTAATACGCTTTCTGAATGAAGGTTGAGTGGGGCATCTCCTTTCTTAGGAGAAACCAAGCAAGACACTCTGGGAAACATCTCAGCCATGAACTATGAGTTTGACGATGAATTCTTTGGCCACACCAGTGAGCTTGCCAAGAATTTTATACGACAACTGCTGGAAAAGGACACCAAGTAATTGCAGAGGGCAGAGATAATCTAAAGTCATGTGTGTTTGAGTGTGAGCTTTGTGTTTGTGACCATGCAAAGTATGGTGCTTTTTGCAAGAAAATGGCATAAATTACAATCTTAATAATGTATTTCAGAAAGAGACTCACAATTCAAGATGCCTTGAATCACCCCTGGATTAAGGTTTGTAATCAGCTTGTGATTGTATGCCTGAAAGACATTTATTGGCATTCATTTTTTTCACTTTCTTTTACTCAATCCTTACATATCGCTCTCTTTCTAAACCCGTTTGTCTGTTGGCAGTCTAACGAGCATAAAGAAGAACGCAGTAAAGCACCAGATAGGAAGAGAGAACGTAGGCAGCTGAAGACAAAGCGTCTCAAAGAGTATACCATCAAGTCCCACTCCAGCATGCCTCCTAACAACACCTACATCAACTTTGAACGCTTCGCACAGGTGGAGGAGGACGTGTCGGCCATGGAGGGCTCTTTCTGTCAGCTGGCGTCGGCTCACGACTCCATGCAGGAAGACATTGACACATTAGTGTCCATCTACAATGAGAAAGAGATGTGGTACAAAGAAGAAAGCGAAAACATCAGACACGAGTTGTCCCAGCTCCGTTATGAGTTTCGTAAAGTTGAAGCCCAGAGGCGGGGTGTTCACGAAGACATGAGGAGTGTGGATGCCAGCGTTAGCCGAGTGAGCGAGCGATATAAGGAGAGGCAGACTCGTTATGAGGCCTTGCAAAAGGAGTTGTGTGCCGAGCTGCAATGGGTACAGGAAGTGGTGGGTTCATTCCAGGTCACCTTCCCAAACTGTAGCTTTAGCACTGTGTTTAATACTGATGTCAATGAAGCACTGCAAGAGTTGCTTAATAGATCCTGTGGAGGAGACCTGCTGACAGCCAGCAATCTGGACCAGCAGAGATGACACATTAATAACCCACCACTAACTGATCACACATCATTATATTAACACGGGCGAGTTAACTGTGTTGAAGATAATGTGTTGGGGAATATATACCTAAATAAAAGCAGTTAAATAAACAGGTTAAATAAAATTAATGTTTTTCAATGGGTTATTTCATCTCAAGTGTAAAGTTGGTTACCTCTTGGTATTGCAAAACCACATATATATATATATATATATATATATATATATATATATATATATATATATATATATATATATATATATATATATACATATATATATATATATATATACATATATATATATATATATATATACATATATATATATATATATATATACATACATATATACACACACACACACACACACCACACAAACCCATTTGATTCTAACAGATTACTTTTACTAAGTAAAAAATGTAAACGGTGCTACAAAGCTATTTTTTCTATTTTGTCTTTTTTTCACTTTTATCTAGTATCAATATGAAACAAATCTGATTGCTTCGAGTTATAAAATCACAAAGCAAAATCCTTTTTGATTTAATATTATGTATTAGGTGTATTTAAAATTATGGTGCTTCTTTTATTTATTTTATCTGATCACAACATATTGTCCGCTTTTGGTTATTTGTGTACCAGATCAGATTAGGGAAATAAGTTTGAAATGGCAAATGGCAAGCTTCTTTAATTCAACTCTGCTAATTTAGTGAAGGTACCTCAGTTTCATATTCAGTTATTATTTTTTTCCATTGCTGTCTACTGTAGTGCTTCAAGGCAATGTATGTTTATTTGGAATATGTGTTTGAGTTTGTTGTATTTAAAATATATTAATATTAATATATTAATATAATTTTAAATAAATGGCCCCGGATAAGTAGGGTACTGTCAGGAGGAGCCAGGCAAAGCCATGACAGGAGGGTTTCACATTTACATGAGACACACATCAGGTGAGATGCTCTGTCTCTGAGTTCTCCAGCTCTCTACAATCTGATACAAATCATTGTAATCACATATTGGACCATTACTTTAAGGTCAACATTTGGTCAATATATGCATTTAGTCTTCAAATTTTGAATATTGGACTTGTGCGGCGAGTGAATTGGACTGTTTTCAACTGTTTGAGAGGCTTCTGGGCTTGGTGGGCCTGCCACTCCTATCTCAGTACATCTTGGTAAGATTGTGGAATCATGCCTCCTAAAAGTAGTAAACAACCATCAGAGGATGATACAGTTGTAACTATGGGTGTGTTGACCCAAATGATGGATCAGCAGAGAGAATTTTATAAGGAAATGTTAAAACAACAACAGGACAACTTCAAGAGCTTCATTCAAATCATTATGGATGGAAATGCGAAAAGGTTGGATGGTGTAATTAGAGATGTACAAGAACTAAAAACTAGTCTGCAGTTCACACAAGGTATCATGGATGAGATGAAAGCTAAGAAGAATGACATTGACATAAAAATTAGATCATTTGAGAGCAGCATTTTAAAATCAAAGCAGGAATTGGAGGATCTGTTTGAGAAGCTGGATCACACTGAAAATCAGTTAAGGAGATCTAATCTACTAATTGATGGGATTGCGGAGGAAAAAGGCTAAACAATCAGTGGATTAGAAATGAAGATTCAACAAATGCGGTCTAATAATTTGGGTCTGGATAGTTCTACAATTGAGATGGAAAGGGTCCACCGGATTGGCCAATTCCATGAGGGAAGAAAGCCAAGAAAAATTGTTGTGAAGCTTCTTAGATTTAAAGACCGACAGCGCATCCTTTCCTCCACCACGAAATTAAAGGGTACAAACATTTATATCAATGAAGACTTTTCTGATTTGGTGCAGCAGAGGAGACGTGAACTGCTGCCAAAACTGAAAGAGGCAAGAGAGAAAGGTGAAAGAGCCAGCTTAAGGTATGATAAGGTTATAATTTGGCCGGCAAATGGACAAATGCAAGCATCTGAATAACTGCTCATGACCTTTATTTAGATTCTTATCCTGATGTTTTTGTTTTGATGTTTTAATCTTATTAATATGACAAATTTACTTTCAAACTTGCCTAAGAAAGGTTTAGTTTTAGCTCATTTGAACATTTGTAGTCTCAGAAATAAGGTTCATGAAATTATAAACATCTGTTCCAATGGGATTCATGTATTGGCCTTATCAGAAACACACTATATAGACCGCAGTTTTGATAATTCACAGCTAGCTGTTGAGGGGTATAGACTATTTAGAAAAGATAGAAATCAAAATGGTGGAGGTGTTGCATTCTATATTAGCGAAAATATTGCAGTCACTCCAAGGGAAGATTTGATGGGCAGCGATATTGAAATGATATGGTTACAGTTAAATATTCAGTTTAACAAACCCGTTTTAGTGGGCTGCTGTTACCGACCTCCCAGTTCAAATGTGGATTACTTGGAAAAGATATGTGATAACATTGAGAAGGCATCTGCTCAAACCAAAGATATCTTTCTTTTGGGGGATTTCAACATTGATTGGTTTTCAAAGAATTGTTATTTACGTAGAAAGATGATTTCTATAACTAATGCTTCTAACCTTAAGCAGATTGTTACACAACCCACAAGAATTTCTTGAATGGTAAATTTAAATCAACATGCATTGACCACATTTTTACAAATGTGTATGAGTTGTGTTCACATGTCATCTCAGTTGGAGTAGGATGCAGTGATCATAATTTAATCACCACAACAAAGAAAACTAAATTGCCTAAATTTGGTGCAAGGATTGTCTATCGTAGGTCTTATAAAACGTTCGATCCTAATGCGTTTGTGGAAGATGTTGAAAGGTCCACTTGGTCGGCGGTTTGTGACGAGGAGGATGTTAATGCTTCTTTACGCATTTTTATGGATAGATTTGTGAAAATAGTTGACAAACATGCACCTATTAGAAAAAGGTCGATAAAAAGCAATAATGCTCCTTGGTTAGATGCAGAGCTAAAATCTATAATGAGGGAAAGGGATAATGCCAAAGCTGAAACTCTAAAATCTAAAAGTGATATGGATGAAAGGTATTATTGTAAGTTGAGAAATAAAGTGACAAAGTTAAATAGATTAAAAAAGAAAATATAGTTTAGCCAAAAGATTAGTAACTCATCAAATAATAGCAAGCAATTGTGGAAAGTTATAAATGAAATAATGTGTAAAAAAACCAAAATGTTCTAATATGTATTTGGAAACAGCAGCAGAAATAATCACTAAACCTTTGGATATAGCAAATCATTTGAATGACTTTTTTTTTATAAAGAAAACTGCAAATTTAAGATCTAGTATGTTATCATACCCTAAGGATTCACCTTGTAGTAATGTGAAGAACATTATGAGGAATAAATCTTGTTCATTGACATTTGGTACAGTTAAAGAGGAAATTGTTGAAAAGATGTTGCTCTCTCTCCCGGAGGAAAAAACTTCAGGTATAGATCACTTGGATGGCAAAATTTTTAAAACTGTTGCTAATATCTTATGCAAGCCTATCAGTCACATTTTTAATAGATCTGTGATAAGTTGGGTGTTTCCGGAAATTTGGAAACAGTCTAAAATTATACCTTTAGTGAAAGATGATAGATTAGGTCTCACTGAATCAAATTGTAGACCAATTAACATTCTACCTATATTGAGCAAAATATTTGAAAAGTTACTTTTTAATCAAATGATGCAGTACTTTGTATCAAATAATTTGCTCTCCAATTCACAGCATGCTTATAAGCCAGGACACTCACTAACACTGCATTGGTACAAATGGTAGACCAGTGGCTAACTTTTATGGATGACAAAAAGCTTGTGGGTGCTGTGCAGTTGGATTTTACAGCAGCTTTTGATGTTATTGACCATGACATTTTACTGTCTAAGCTTAAGTGCTATGGGTTTTCACATCAGTCTGTGTCCTTGATATGCAGTTATCTCTCTGGTAGAAGTCAGCGGGTATTTTTTAACGGGAGCTTTTCTGATTGTAAACAGTTGTCATGTGGTATTCCTCAGGGCAGCTGTTTGGGTCCATTGTTGTTTTCTAATTTCTGTGTTTGTTAATAATCCGTCACATGCTGTTTCAAGAGCAGATGTTGTACTTTATGCAGATGATGCTACAATGTTTTATGCATCACCTACAATAACTGACACAAGTTGTACCTTGCAGAATGAACTTAATGCCATTACAAATTGGGTGAAACTTAATAAATTAGCTCTCAATATATCTAAAACTAAATGTATAGTCTTTGGTACTAAAAGTATGCTTGGCAAGCCTTGCAACTTAAATCTGATTATTGATACATCTGTGGTAGAGCAGGTGAGTCAGACTAAACTCATGGGTGTGAAGCTGGATAGTCAGCTCTCTTGGGCTGATCAGATTGACCACATTGTGTCTAAAATGGCCAAAGGCATTGCTTTTTCCCGGAGATGTTCAGTATATTGTCCACCGTTAGTTATAAAAACAGTTGTCCAGTCTTTAGTTCTGTCACATCTGGGGTACTGCCCAGTAATTTGGTCCAGTGCTGCACAGGGACATCTGAAAAAATTACAAATCGTTCAGAACAGAGCCGCAAAAGTAGCCCTTGGTTGCTCTTTTCGCTCCAGTGTGGATAAACTGCATACCTGTTTGGGCTGGCTAAAGGTGGAGGACAAACTTAATATAAGTCTTCTCTGTTATATGCACAATGCTCTATTTAAATACAATCCAAAATCTTTTGTAGATAAATTGGTTTTTAGTGGGTATTGTCACGGACATGTTACGCGTCAGGTGAGCTCAGGTGTGTTAGTGGTTCCATCTCCAAGGTCCAATTGTATGACAAGAACAGTTTTAGTTAGATCGTCATCTGCTTGGAATAAATTGGATTTAAGAACAAGGCATATATCCAACATATGTAATTTTAAGAAGACTCTAAAACAGATTATTATTAATAGTATTACACCAGTTAATTTGTGACTGTTATAGGTACTGACATTTTCAAATGCTGTATGTGTGTGAATGTGTATATGTGGATAAATGTATACATGTGGTTATGTTATATGTAAGTTATATTTATGTATGTTATATTTGTGTATTTTAACTGTACATACGTTTCAGCACTTTTATGGGCCCCAGGAAGACTAGCAACCACATTGTGGAAGCTAATGGGGATCCAAATAAATAAACAAATAATAAAGTAGTAGTGGCTGGGATAGATTTTAAATATCAACTCCACTTAAAAATATGCAATCTAATCCTGTTTCCATGAAATAAGTCTGCCCCCGAGCAGGTTTAAGTTTATGAGCTTCGAAGAACCAAATAATTCAAGATCATGCCGAATCGCCAACAATCAAATCCAGCTAACTGAGTTCAAGAGTTTGCGACATATGAAGAATGGGCCCCAGACCCCAGAAAGCAGTCCGAAAAAACAACTTGTTTTTGCATTATTGTTTTAGACATACAGGGGGCAGCGTTCATCCCTTATTTACTATTGGATGCACAGGCATGTCTTCAACGAGAAGTACTAGTTTTAGATGACAGGATCATAATTGTGTATGTTGTTGGGTAATTAAAGAACAAACAATTGTCAGGTCTTGGGCAGCCTGTGCTAGCTCGTGGACTCTCTTCTGCTCAGTTTAAGCCTCACAGTAATTCATTCTTATTAAATAAGCTTAATTATCTTATTTTAATGGCTTCTTGCATGCGTGAACGCGCGCAGCTGTGTGTGCTCAGAAAGTTCAGTAAATAATTGCATAGGCTATTTAATATATATATATACTTACACAAACACACAATAGGCTAGTATACAGTTGTGTTCAAAATTATTCAACCCCCTTGACTTGCAAGAAAATTTGCTGTGGAGGATAACATTTTATGAAATCAATTTAACAAAGGCATCAGTAAAGTATTAGAGAAAGTTTGTTAATACACTTTTGAGTGATTCTGAGAATGGAACATTGATGAATCATGATAAAATTCGAATTGGCTCTAAACATTCATGTTCAAAATTATTCAACCCCCTTTGTGCAGAATCTTTTATTGTTTAAAATTACCTATAAACGCGTTTAGAAGCTTCTGTCACCTCTCTACTACAGTCTTGGCCCATTCCACGCCTGAAAAAGCTTTCAGATCACTGATAATCTTTGGTTTTCACATTGCCACTGCTTTCTTCAAATTCAACCAGATATTTGAAATGAGAATTAAGCCTGGAGACTGAACAGGTCACTCAAGTACATTCTTTGACTGATCCCTGAACCAAGCAGTAGTAGATTTGGATGTGTACTTTGGTATGACTGGCCTGCAGGAAAGTCCATTGATCATCAGCTTCAGTCTTTGCACCAAAGGCATCATAATTCTTGTCAAAATGGCCTGACACTTTAAAGAATCCATGATGTCCTTCATACAGTCATGATTTCCACTTCCTTCTACAGTAAAGAAACCCCATAACAGGACTGATCCACCTCCAAGTTTGAGGATGGAGATGGTGTTCTTCTGCTTATGAGCTTTGCCTTTTTTTGCAGCAGACATACCGCTGATCCATGGGTCCAAAAAGTTCCAGTTTGGTCACATCACTCCATAAAACATTCCTCCAGAGCTCCACAGGTCCACACAAATGAATTTTATCAAGTTCAAGTTGGCTTTTTGTTCTACTTGATCAAGAGTGGTATTTATCAAGATGTCTCAACATGAAGGCCATACTTGTCTAGTGTTTTTCTTACACACTGCATTGAAATTGTTTTCCTCCTTTCATCGGGTCATCTTGCAAGTCTTTGGCTGTACATTGCAGGTTTTTTCTCAGTTGCTCTGATTAAACATTTTATGATATTGTGCTTTTTCTTCCACAACCTCAAAGATTTTCTGGTAAAACACACTTTAAGCTAAGGAATAAGGCTGAGAGCTGTGTCTCTAGGAACTTTCAATGTCTTGGAAATCTTCATATAGCCTTAGCCTTTCTAAAGTACTACGATATTTATTCTCTTTAGCTTTTGTGAGATCTCTGTTGACATTTTTGCCACTCAACTTCAGCACATGCATGGGCTAACTGTATGTGTAACAGCTCAAGCTAATTCTGTTTTTAATAGTTTCTAAAGCCTTAATTGTGTTTTGAGACGGTTTTATTCCCCACCATGCAAATAAGTGATTTAAAAACAGCAATGTTGAATAGGGGTTGAATAATTATAGCAGTATTATTAAAAAATCTTATAACTCAAATATATTACATTATATATTGACAATATCACTTTTAATATGCCAGTGAACTGTTATAGATGCAAGTTTTATTAGATCCTGGATCTTCAGAAAAGCTTGTATTTGTAAAGTACTGCAGTCTCTAGGGGGTTGAATAATTTTGAACACAACTGTATAAAATTAAATACATTACATAGTGGGAATATTGCGTTGGATGTGTGTGTGAGAGAAAGAAAACTATTGCATCTCAAAGCATTTCAAATAACGAACTAATCTAGCCTATTGTGTGTGTTACAGAATCTATTTATTTTATAAAGGTATATATATGTCGAGCCGCTCAGGGCTGCGAGCGCTGTTGTTCTGTGCAGTGGGTAATGAATGATAAGGAGGGACTGAACACTGAGCCTGCTGTTGGGAGGGATTGAGCAGCAGTGCTCTCCTCACACCCAACTCGCAATTTTTCAGCCTTACCAGATCCTCAACCCAGCGATTACGAGCCTTTTCTGTCATGCACTGTCACATGCAGGTGCCGAGGGACCGTTAAGCAACATGAAAGCCACTTTTGTCCATGCACTGAATAGGCTTTTGGCAGTTTATGGTAAGCTCCAGCCTCACCTTCTCAGTTCTTTATTACCACAAACAGCAGACAGGTTTAAGACATTTCAAACATGACATTATGTGTAGTCTTCTTAACTTGCATTTCAGTAATTGTAACAGTCTATGTGTCAAATGCATGCCTCGTACATTGGGCAGATGATTGTGTGGGTGCATGATTTTAACGTGAAATATCAGCAGCTGAGCTGACTGTAAAGTGAGTTCATTACAGCTTGGCAACCCTAGACAAGCAGCTCCACAGCCGGGCTAATGCGACAATACCCGTGCTATATAGTCGTACACTCACAAGACAGTTGGGTATTTTACCTGGGGCTCTATTAATGTGATAATTCAGTCTAGGCATACAACAGAAGACGTAAAGTTAGTGAATCATTTCAGTGTAGTGGATTAGCTTAGCTTACTGGCGTATACTGGTCTGTTAGCTATGCTAATATGCTAACGCCTGTAAGTTTCGCTCTTTCTTGTAGTAGCACCGGGCTCTGGTAGCACTGAAAGACATTTCTTTTGAATATGTGTAACAAATATGCTACGGGTCTCGAATAAAAATTTAAGCAGTCAGATATTCCAGGAGAACGTATTTAAGTAACGCTGGTGATTAATGCAATGTGATGCGATGGGTTAGCCAGCTAGATGAATAAGCAAACCGCAAGATTGTCAAAACCAACACCGTCAATCGTTGCGACGCAAACAGCAGGGTGGAAAAATCACCATAATTTTCAGATAATCAAAGTGCTTGTTAGCAAGATATGATGATGTCTAGAGCAGAGCAATGGTTTAAAACAGGGGTGCCCAAACTCGGTCCTGGAGGGCCGGTGTCCTGCAGAGCATCCTTTCCCAATCAGACACACCTGAACAAGCTAATCAAGCTCTTACTAGACATAGCCTACTAGAAACCTCCAGGCAAGTGTGTTGAAGCAGGTTGGAGCTAAAATCTGCAGGACATCGGTCCTCCAGGACCGAGTTTGGTCACCCCTGGTTTAAAATAATCTCATTGTCTGCTGTAACAATGCATTAGCTGACAACCTGTAACTTTTAAACTGGATTATATAAAACAATTTGCTATAAGCATTTGCTAGTTTTGTTATTTTTTTCTGATAACCTTATAGTAGATAATCTGGTAGTTCAGAGTGGAATATACAGCCAGGTTCCTTGTAATCCTAATGTAGGGGCGAGTGTAATTAAAATGCTGTCTATGGTGTATACTGCCCATGGACTGTATCACTTGTATAACTAATATTTTAGCTACTAGCAACATGCACTTTAGTATTATATGATTTATTACATGTTCTCATTGGTAATTAAAAATGATTTTAAGAAGATTAATGTACTAAAAGCTGGAACGGTGTACTGATACGTTAGATACAATAAATATACATGTCTGTTTTATTTGTGTTATACTTTTGCACAGGTTTATAAGATTCAAAAGACAATAGTTTAAGAAGATGAAAATCATACCCTCTAATATTGGCCTACTTATGAAAGTTAGCTGACTAGATAAATAAGTTAATAATCAATGGAATGACTCAAGACCTACATTTCTACATATGTGTTCAGGCTGAGCAGCCAAAGGCTGTCATTTTGCTGGACGGAATCCAGGGAAGTCGTGGCCTAATGGTTAGAGAGTCGGACTCCCAATCGAAAGGTTGTGAGTTCGAGTCCCGGGCCGGCAGGAATTGTGGGTGGGGGGAGTGCATGTACAGTTCTCTCTCCACCTTCAATACCACGACTTAGGTGCCCTTGAGCAAGGCATCAAACCCCCAACTGCTCCCCGGGCGCCGCAGCATAAATGGCTGCCCACTGCTCCGGGTGTGTGCTCACAGTGTGTGTGTGTGTGTTCACTGCTCTGTGTGTGTGCATTTCGGATGGGTTAAATGCAGAGCACAAATTCTGAGTATGGGTCACCATACTTGGCTGAATGTCACTTCACTTTGATAGATAGATTGGCATATTGACAAGTATGTGTCATCACCGCCTCATCTGCACTTGATTTTTCTAGATGGGTCAGTTCTGAAGTTCATTTCTCAGATTCAAACTCTTTTTAGAATGAATGCAATGCATATTTCATCATCAACTTGTTTTTTAAATTTCTGGTTATGGTTACATGTATATCAGAATGTAGAGAGGTAGTTAATCTAAATGTATTCTTTAACCTTTTTATGCCAACAAAGGAAATGCTCGGTTTTTAATTTTTTAATTTTTTTTTTTTTCAGTTGCTTGGTAAGGAAAAGTGGTTTCTCTGCTAATGTGTGTGAGGCAGTTAATGTTTAAATTGATTTACTTTGGGATGCATGATCTACCAGTACCATATTGTTTACTGACTGATAATAGAAATTTTGTTTAAAAATCTATTTGTATCAGTCCATATTTTAAATACACTGCCATTCGAAAGTCAGTAAGATTTTTACTATGTTTTGGAAGGATGCCTCGTATACTCACCAACGCTGCATTTATTTGATCAAAAATGCAATAAAAATAAATGAAATCAAAAATGTAGTTTATTCCTGTAATGATAAAGCTAAATTTTCAGCAGCCATTACTCCAGTCTTCTGTGTCACATGATCGTTCAGAAATCATTCAGATATGCTGATTTGATTCTTAGTTGATTAGAAATGATGAAAACAGCTGCATACCATTTTTGTGGAAACGGGGTATGTTTTTACTGGATTCTTTGATGAATAGAAAGTTCAGAAGAACAGCATTAAATTGAAATAAAATCTTTTGTAACATTACATGTCCTTACTGTCATTTTTGATCAATTTAATGCATCCTTGCTAAATAAAAGAATACATTTTCCTAAAAAAAATAACATACTGACCTCAGACCTTTGAACAGTAGTGTCTATCATATGTTAATAGTATCATATAATAATATATAGAGTAATATCAAAATAAAATGCATATGTGTATGCTCATTCCCCTATATTTTTGTTTTTGTTTAGATTACCTTTGTCTGTACAAATAGTATAGTGTTAATATTGACCATTTAAAATAATGGTCCCACCTGTATCAAATATTAATATAGCTGCATCCGTAGATTCACTGTACCTCTTTACCTCTCAGATGTGACGGTGAGGTTTTAAGGTGGCACGATGGCTGCGATGATACCACCAGTAAAACTAAAATGGTTGGAGCACCTCAACAGCTCCTGGATCGCTGAGGACAGCGAGTCCATCTCCACCCGTGAAGGGGTCGCTCTTCTCTATGGCAAGCTGCTGGCCAATAAGGAGGTGGTTCTTCTCCCTCAGCAGGTGCTATGTCTGAAGGGCCCTCAGCTGCCAGACTTTGAGCGAGAGTGTCTGTCCAGCGATGAACAGGAGCATTATCTTGACGCGCTGCTGGCCAGTCAGCTTGCTCTGGCCAAGACGGTATGCTCAGATTCGCCCTTCGCAACTGCCCTACGCAAACGTCTGCTTGTGCTGCAGCGGGTTTTTTATGCACTTTCCAACAAATACCATGACAAGGGCAAGGTCAAACAGCAACAGCACTCGACCGAAAACACTCTGGGTTCTGCGGACTTACAAGCAATTAGCGAGCGGCCACGCTCTAGTACAGACGCCCTCATTGAGATGGGCGTGCGAACAGGTCTTAGTTTGCTTTTTGCTTTGCTCAGGCAGAGCTGGACACTTCCTCCGGCTGGTCCAGGGATCAATCTCTGCAATGATGTCATCACCACAGCAATCGAAGTGGTGGGCTCCCTTCCGCCCCTCTCTTTGGCCAATGAGAGCAAGATTCCACCGATGGGTTTGGACTGCCTGGCCCAGGTCACCACGTTTCTGAAAGGAGTCACCATGCGGAACTCGGGGGCCGATGTGGTGGGAAGGAGGCTGGCATGTGAGCTTCTGCTGGGATTGGCAGCGCAACGAGGGTCGCTGCGCTACCTGCTGGAGTGGGTTGAGATGGCCCTGGCTGCATCGGCCGGAGTCAGCAACCTGGAGCAGAGCCAGGAGGGGCTGATGGGATACGACTGCTTCATGAACATTCTGATGCAGATGAGGCGTTCACTGGTACATGCTCACTAAAACACACATACACTGATGACATAGTGTTGGATGTTAAATGACTGACTGTCTGGTGTTGTAGGGGTCATCTGCTGATCGCAGCCAATGGAGGGAGCCGGCCCGCACGCCTGATGGTCTCTGCTCCCTGTACGAGGCTGCACTTTGTCTGTTTGAGGAGGTAAAATACAAATATATTACAATATGTAGTATAGATAAGAGGAGGCCATGTCAATTTGATGCGTGAATCCCTCAATGAAGAACAGTTACTATGTTTGGTTCTTTGATATATAACCCTGTGAAGCCTGACGTTTAATAAAATCAGATTTTATTATTAGTTTTTATCATGTTGATTATGTAGAGGCCTTAAAATTGGATGTTTCAGAAATTATACCATAGGCTTAATCGCGTTATGAAAACAGAACTTTAAATGTTATCGCCCTAGTTTTGTTTTTCCAAATGTAGGACGTCTTTCATAAGGTTTTTACACATTCAGTTCATTCAAGTTCTCAGTAGTCCAGTTGACCAATTGTAATGACCTAGAATAGAGTGAAATAGTTGTAATATTTGGTGATATAATTTGTCAGCATAAAAGAGTCTTTGTTATTTTTTCTGTTTATTCTCTCATTCTTGAAACGTAGGCAGCTGCTGCCAATGTTGTATTTTTATAACAATCGACGCAAATCTGGGCCAAAAATAAATGTAAATCAGTTTAGCCACAATATTATACTGTTGGGGATTTGTGGGATTATGTTGATATGCTTTGCAGCTAACTGCCCTTTCTTGAATGGTATTGATTTCAGATTATGATGTTACCCCCTAAGCCAATCTCTTTTTCAGATTGGACTAAGCATCATCAGCAGGATAATTATTTGTAATGATTAAATCTTGGTTCATCTATGAAGAGAGCATGCACCGCATGCTCATGTACCTAAAACAATACATAAAAAAGTTGTTTTTCGACCAATATTGGGGTAAAACAAAAGTAAGCGCATAAAATTTTATAATTCCTTAAAAGTCTTTTCATGTACACATGCAAAGTGTTTCCCACTGACTTCAAACTCTATTTGTGGTGGCATTTTTTGAAATTGTAGAAATTTCCTTGCAAGGAAGCTCCAAATATGCCTTGCAGATGTAAATGGAACGCTCCATGATATTCCTAATATGGAGAAAGGCATCCAGCTATCGCTGTAGCTCATTATGATAGAAACGCTTTAAATGATCGAATATGAAGGCAATAAACACACGGCCACGGCAATATAAGAATAAAGTGTGCTTATAATGTAATGTAAATTGACATAGCATTTATTATATTGTTGATGTTGTGGCATTCCACCACAAATAAATCAATGAATGGGAATCACTGTATACAGAAATGGTTTATAAATAAACATAAATCAAATAAAGAGAAACCCCTTACTGCTCTTGGCAGGACCACTTTAGCTGTATTAGGCCATTTCCAACCTAACATTGTCATAATTTTGATTATAGGCCTGCTTTTCAGTCAAAATCATTGAATCAGTCTTAATGTATGAATGCGTGTCAGTACAGACTTGAAACAATATATACAGTATATATTTTCCTTGAGTGATTTGTCCTCTGATTTCCTCTTGTCATCCAGTAAACCCAGTTTCAAATGCCATTGTGCACAACTAGAAGAGAATTTCTGCTGCTTTAAGATACATGCTATAACAAGCTGCACAACAATTCAGTCCTGTTGTATCTAAAAATAGAAAATTATGATTATATATGATACCAAACTTTGGCATTAGATTTTTTGTTTGTTATCATGTGGGCTAGAATTGTGCCATGTGTTTGACACCCTAACCTTGTTTTAAATCGGTTTCCTGATAGGTGTGTCGCATGGCTTCAGACTACTCCAGAACGTGTGCGAGTCCAGACAGTATCCAGACAGGTGAGGCAGCCATGGTATCTGAGACCTGTGAGGTCTATGTGTGGGGCAGCAACAGCAGCCACCAGCTTGTAGAGGGCACGCAAGAGAAAATTCTCCAGCCCAAACTCGCTCCCAGCTTCAGTGATGCACAAACGGTAGAAAGCATATTCATTTTAACTATTCATACAGTGTTAGTGTTAGTATCCCCCTCCATGCTCACAATCCATGCTTGCTAAATACATCTCGTGTCTTCAGATTGAAGCTGGCCAGTACTGCACATTTGTCATCTCCTCTGATGGTTCAGTCCGAGCGTGTGGGAAGGGCAGCTATGGGCGCCTGGGCTTGGGTGACTCAAACAACCAGTCCACCCTTAAGAAGCTGACCTTTGAACCTCACCGTGCCAATAAGAAAGTTTCATCATCCAAAGGCTCAGACGGGCACACATTAGCCTTCACCAGTGAGGGAGAGGTGTTCAGCTGGGGTGATGGAGACTATGGAAAACTAGGTCATGGCAATAGCTCTACCCAGAAGTACCCCAAACTAATACAGGGCTCTCTACAAGGAAAGGTACTATATTCATGCAGTAGTTATGCATCACTTGAGCTTTTTGAACACTCAGAATGGATCTGTGGGTGGGTTTAAATGATTAATGTCTTCTACTGCTTGTGTGTGTTTGTTTGTAGGTGGTGGTTTGTGTTTCAGCAGGGTATAGACACAGCGCTGCGGTCAGTGAGGATGGAGAGCTCTACACCTGGGGAGAGGGCGACTTTGGTAGATTAGGTATGCAGTTGTCTGTATATACATTTTATTTTCATTAAACACATTCGTTCAAAAAAAAAAAAGTTTCTGGTTTCAACATTAATGGCTGCTGAAAATTCAGCTTTGCCATTATATGAATACAGTGCATTTTAAAATATATTAAAATAGTAAATGTTTATTTTTAGATAATAATTAAATGTTGCTTTATTACTCTTTTTTTTTTTTATTGCATTTTTTTAACAAATAAATGCTGAAAAAATGTCTTTATATGTAACTATATAATATATTTAGCAATCACCTAATTCATTACGTGGCACAAAGTGATTGGCCGGCAGCCAATTAGCTTACTTGCTCAACATTTAAATAGTCTGATTCAGTGTTCACTGTAAGCTGGTCCTGCAGCGTGCTTTCAGAGTTCCTCTGAAATCCTCCATCTCCCCCATCTCCACCTGTATAGATCTGCTAAGGATTTTATGTATGCCTATTTATGCAGTAGCAGCATATCTTATGTGCTCACAGCAGCATGCCAACAGAATGGCAGTAGCGAGTCTATACTTGCTCTGCAGCAGCAGAGAGCGTAGTGGACCAAGTCTGCTAAGACCAAATACATTAACATTGTCGTATCCTTTAAAATGCTTAAAATTGTTGTGATTTAAAAAATAAGAATATTTGTTAACTAATGCACATAACATTTTATCTTGCTTGATTTTGTGTTGACATTTGTGTGTATGTGCATCATTGATTATGCTTGTCTACACTTGTAGGTCATGGAGACAGTAACAGTAGGAACATTCCCACTCTAGTTAAAGACATCAGTAATGTAGGTGAGGTGTCTTGTGGAAGCTCCCACACCATTGCACTGTCTAAAGATGGACGTACAGTCTGGTCATTTGGAGGTGGAGACAATGGTGAGTTGAGTTAACCTACACCACTTATTCTACTGAGGAGACATTTGAGATTGAGGCACTCACTATGCACTTAGCCAGCAGCTGCATCTCGATGTGCTTGTTACCTTCTCTACTTTGTGCACATCTAGTCATTATTGTTTGTTAAGTTGCTGTATATGTGATAATAAAGATTAACTGAAGACTATTACACCTTAGTATTTGTTTATCTGCAGGGAAACTGGGTCATGGTGATACCAATCGTGTGTATAAACCTAAGGTGGTGGAGGCGCTCCAAGGAATGTTCATTCGCAAAGTATGTGCTGGCAGTCAGTCATCTCTGGCCCTCACCTCTACTGGTCAGGTATGAGACCTTGCTAAACTAGAAATTATTAAAGTGTCCCTATTATTCCATTTGTGAAATGTAGCTCTATGTGAATGTAAACTACCTACAAAGTTGTGAAGCCGACAGTTGTATTTATGAAGTAAAATCAATACCATTTTTCTCTCCGGAGCTGTCATTCAGTTATGCCAATGGGCGCTTAGTTTCTGACACACACTGTCTGCATTAAATCAATAACAACGGACAGGGCTATCTGACCAATCAGAGCATAGTAGGCTCACGGAAAGGAGGGGTTTAGATAGACTAAATCTTATAACTGCTTCGTATGAATAGTTTACAAATCATTGAGAAATACAGTGAAATTTAATTTATATCATGAGAAAATGAAAGTGTGACCTTGCATGCATGTAATCTGGTTGTAGGAGACTCCTGAAACAATATTAGGAACCTCAAAAAGGGCATATTGGGGGCACTTTAATTTTTAATGACAAAATTAGTGGCATTACAAAATTTGGGGCAGTTATGAGTTCATGTTGATTGATAATTTTAAACACACTATTATCTGTGTTTATTTTGCAGGTTTACTCTTGGGGCTGTGGTGCGTGTCTTGGCTGTGGTTCATCGGAGGCCACTGCGCTAAGGCCAAAACTGGTTGAAGAACTTGCCACAACCAGAGTGGTAGACATCTCCATAGGAGACAGCCACTGCCTTGCTTTATCACATGGTAAGGGATCACCGCAAGCCCTATGAATTGAGTGCACAAAACTATGGCTTTATCTGGTATGCTTAAGTGGCTGGTAGTGAAACAACATGAAAATGAAATTAAAATGAGGCTGTAAGGGATATAACTACATTGCTTTCAGTGGATTTTACTGATGTTTAACAGCATGCCAATTGTTCAGCTGGCAAAATGGGTTTAAGAAAAAAAAATAGTCTTGTTGGGGCTGTACTGTAAGGGTTGTGTGAACTGTAGTGGTGATAGTGTGATAGTGGAGAGAGAGGAGGGTCAGATCAGTAGCAGAAGGGTATGTGCTGAGTCAGACTCAGATAAGGTGAAGCAAGGGGGCCTCACACATGATGTCACAGACAATTTGACGCTGTGTACTTAAGCAGAACATGTGCCGTTCATGTGCATTGCGAAATGTTCAAGTGATCTTTTAGGGCATGCTGCTGTCACACATCTGCATTTCACTATGCATAAGACTGAAATGTGATTCATAAAATTACATGCAAATATGCTAAATAGTTGCTCTTACATTTCATTTTTTTGTGGATGTTTTTGTTACAGACAATGAAGTGTATGCCTGGGGGAATAACTCAATGGGTCAGTGCGGTCAAGGGAATTCCACAGGCCCCATCACCAAACCCAAGAAGGTGATTGGTTTAGATGGAGTGGCTATTCAGCAGATCACTGCTGGCACCTCCCACAGCCTGGCATGGACTGCCCTCCCGAGAGACAGGTTAGCAAGTCTGTTAAACCCTTTTATAATCTTTACCCTGTACGTAAATAGACAATATTTTTCTTATGTATTTGTGTCATTAAGTTTGTTAATTCCTATAGCAAGAAGTTTCTTATTCAATTTTTTTCTTCTTTATTCTAATAGTTTTTTTTTTTTTACATTTCCATATCTAAGCTATTAATCTTATGTGTATGAATACAGGCAGGTGGTGGCCTGGCATAGGCCATACTGTGTGGACCTCGAAGAAAGCACTTTCTCTCACCTGCGCTCATTTCTGGAACGATACTGTGACGGTATCAACAACGAGATCCCACCGCTGCCTTTCCCATCTTCCAAGTGTGTGTTCTGCCACCACCATTGACTTTAGTCAGGGTAGCACCGTATTTAATTTTTGACAGGAATGAAAATGAAGCTGTGAGAAATCGAAGTATAAGTCATTGATTGGATTGTACTGTTGTTTAACAACAGCAGGAATGGCTTTCTGAAAGAAAGAAAAAATAGTAGACAAACTCTATAAAAGGATCTAGGACCTTTTATATACTTAATATCTCCTTCACTGCTTCATTTCCATCTGTGTAAAATTCAATAATGTGTCTAACCTGACTAAGGTCTATAGATGAGTGAAGCTTGTTTTTTTTAAATGCATTAAATATCACTGTAGAATTAATGCTGCTGATAATGTTGTTTACTTTGAGATCAAATTTCAATTGATTTTCTAAACCGTCCTGAAGGTTATTAAATATTAAGCCTGTGCATTCTTGCACCATGGAGGGAGTAAAATAGTTTTTGGGCCTACAGGGAGCATCATAACTTCTTGAAACTCTGTCTACGGCTCTTGTCCAATCACCTGGCTCTAGCGCTGGCGGGTGGCGTGGCCACCAGTATCTTGGGACGACAAGCGCGGCCTCTCCGTAATCTGCTTTTCAGACTGATGGATGCGTCAGTTCCAGATGAAATCCAGGAGGTCTGTGTTTGCTTGTGTTTTTCCACATATTTGTTTCTGTGATGGTTTACTGTGGCCTGTATTTTTCTCTGATCATTGTTTGCATTTTGTAGGCTGTCATCGAGACTCTGTCCGTGGGAGCGACGATGCTGCTGCCTCCTCTGAGAGAGAGAATGGAGTTACTGCACTCGCTACTCCCTCAAGGACCAGACCGATGGGAGAGCCTCTCCAAAGGACAGGTATGAGCTTGTGCCTGTTTGTAAAGAGCACACAATTTAAGTTAACTTACAAAAGCATCTGTCAGTCATATCTGTGTGTGTGTGTGTTTTTTTTTTGTCACAGAGGATGCAGCTGGACATAATCCTCACTAGTCTGCAGGATCACACCCATGTGGCATCTCTGCTGGGGTACAGCTGTCCTCCAGACGCCTCTGAGACTCCCGCTCTACCCTCCGACTCTACGCATGTTTCTGGCACTCATTCTGATACACATCCTGACACACACTTGGCAGAGATCCTCATGAAAACTCTACTCAGGAACCTGGGCTTTTATACGGTCAGTTCTGCAGATTAAAACCTTGAGGCCCTTTTTTCGCTGTCAGTCAGCTTTGTTTTATCTTTATCTTGATTTACACACTTAGGTTAAATTGTCATTTTGCCATATGAACATTTGGTCAGTAATAATAAAGTTTCACAGAGTTTTAGACTGCAAAAAGTGCTTGCTTCATTTCGAGACTTTCGTCATTAAATGTAACGATAACATTCAGTTTAGTAAGTGACTCAGATGTTGATTCAGTGACCGCTGATTCATACAATAAAAAATTTGTCAGACTGATTCATATCAGTGACTCTAGTTTTTTAATCTTTTTCTGTGATGCATTAAACTAATCCCCTCATAAGACCTACAAAACCTACAACCTACAAAGACATCACAAAAGAAATATGTTTTTTTGCCATTATTCTGCTGTACATATATTTTATCTCTGTATATTTGCTGTTGTGAATGTCAAGGGCATTCAAATTATGTTTTATTCAGTGCGGTTTGACTAGTGCTCTTATCAGCCTAGTGCATCTTGGTCAGGTAAATATGTAAACAGTATTTTAGATGAATGTAAACTGATTCAAGAGGATAAATTGGATATGGGTCACCTTATTTATATCTGTGTATTACACCTACAGTGTAAATGCAGCCTCTGATATAGACTTCTGATTATCGTCTCAACCTGTTTTCCTGTGTGCATGTTTGTTAACCAAACAGGATCAGGCGTTTGGAGAGCTGGAGAAGAACAGTGATAAGATCTTACAGGGAACATCTTCATCTGATAGCAGCCAACCAGCTCACCTCCATGAACTGCTCTGTTCTTTACAGAAGCAACTACTAGCTTATTGCCATATCAACTGTGTTACAGAGGTACATACACATCCGAATAGATATACAAATCCACACACAAATTTCCATTTTCTTCCATATGTTAATCTGTGTTTTTCAGGGCTCCAGTAGTGTGGCACACCTCCACAAACACCTGCAGTTATTATTGCCACATGCCACAGATATCTATAATCGCTCTGCAACTCTTCTGAGAGAAAGCTCTGGAAATGGCAGCGTTCGTGAGAAGCTACGAGGTATATCAATGTACACACACATTTAAGATAAACTCATTTATTTTCTAAATGTTAATGGACCTGCTAATTTTTCCCTGTGCTTGTTTGTGGTAGATGTGATCTACATGTCTGCAGCTGGCAGTATGCTGTGTCAGATTGTGACGTCTTTGCTGTTGTTGCCTGTTTGGGTGGCGCGGCCGCTGCTCAGCTACCTCTTAGACCTGCTTCCCTCTCTGGATCGTCTCAACAGACTTCTGCCTGCCGCCACACCTCTGGAGGAACAGGAGCTGCAGTGGCCACTACATGGTCAGACTTTCACCTTCATATGATAAATAGCAAATTTAAGTTTAAATTTACAATGCATACACACACACACACACACACACACATATATGTATATGTATGTATATAGATTTTACTGGTTATGAGTATATGTGTGTGTATATATGCAGGGGTTCACAAAAGTGTTCCGCAGGTCCCCATGCACAACCAAAATAAAAAAGCGCTATATAAGTTCTGACATCGCATCTGTGCATCGTTATGGTTGACAGCTGTTAATGCACAATTACCATTTTAGATTGACAAATTATACTATATCATATTTCTTTTCAAACTGAAAGCATAAATCTAGGCTATCCCATGCCGTTTTCAAAGCACAATGCATAACTGTGACATTAATTCACTGACACTTTAATCAGCGGCAGCACTTTAATAACTGGAAGCACGTATACTTACTTGCTGGCAACCCGCCAAAATAAAAGCCTGCTGATTTTAAGAATGAAAGTGATGAAAGGGCTTTTATTACTTTTATCAAAAGCGACTTACAATTGGGGAATAGATAAAGCTAAGAGGCAAACAAAGTAGTAGTAGTAAATATTCACATTTTTACTTTTAAGTTTACTATAAAATAATTGTATGTGTATTTAATAGTAGGCCTACCTTTTATTTTAAATAATATTATCACACATTATTAGTTTATTATATAAGAAAAACCTAAATAAATAAAGTGCAATAATATTATAACCATTATTAATCAATCTTTTATAGTTATATTTAATTGGTCATGCTATATGCAGTGTGAGGACCAAACCAAATTTCTAGGTTTAGTTTATGCTTTCAGTTTGATAAAACAGCATGGGATAGCCTAGATTTATGAGAACTAGACTGAAAAATTGATAGGCACCCCTGTAAAAACAATTCTGTAATATTAAAATATAATTGAACATGTTACAGATCTTGTGTTTTAGCATTTTAATAAACTTGACAGAGTTTGATCTTTAAAGAAAATCATTGTAACCAATCTTGCGTGCCCCATGCCCCTTCCTCCGGTTTAAGAGCCGCTCAACACTCAAAAACCACTCATCTCTCATTCAGTTAAACTTCAGAAAATGTAAGCAATAAGCTTAGGTTGATAATTTAGTTATAAATTATTACTTTTCATTTGAATTCTTTCCCTTCACTCCCACATCCTATTATCCAATTGTTTTCCCTTATCCTTCTTCCTGTAGGCACTCCAGATCTGGTTGATCCAGTATGTGTTTCAGGATCGGCACAGTGCTGGGTTTGGTTGGTGGATCTGGAGCGTACTGTAGCGCTGCTGGTGGGACGTTGTCTCGGAGGAATGCTGCAGGGAGCCCCACCCTCACCAGAGGAACAGCACACTACCCATTGGCTCAAAACACCGCTTTTTAGTAATGGCTTAGAGACTGATATACCCCAGCTTGGTATGTACACACACATTGCAGTTCCTTTTAGCATTAAATGTCCTGTTTTGTTTCGTTTTGAAATGTATTGAGGTACGGAAGTAGAAAATGTTGTGAATAGTTATGAAATGGTATATGTGTTACAGATGTGTGTATCAGCTCTCTGCTGGAGGTGGCTCTGTGTGGAAATGAGGAGCAAAGACCTTTTGACTGTCAGTTGCATGCTGACATGAGTGTGCTGGTTGATTTGGCACTTGGATCAACTAAAGAGCCCACACACAGCTTGTGGACAAACATGCAGGATTATGCCATCAGCAAGGGTAGGATACAAAAACAGAACATATTTTGAGGATTATGGAAGGAGTATTATAAATGCTGATTAGCTTTACCTAAGTGCTTGCATAATCCCAGAAGTCACGCATTAACCTATGCAGACTTTAGAATGGTTCTTATTTCTGTTGCGATGGTTAGCCCCACCCACAGTGCAATCTCACTGGTCCAAGATCTCACTACATAACACTTGTCTTGTTGCTCCTTTGTGTCATTTGTCATTTCTTTTAAAGGATTAGTTCACATCCAGAGTAAAAATGTCTTGATTTTACTCACCCCCATGTCATCCATGTCATTCATGTCTTTCTTTCTTCAGTCGAAAAGAAATTTAGGTTTTTGAGGAAAACATTCCCGGATTTTTCTCCATACAATGGACTTCAGTGGGGATCAAGGGGTTGAAGATCCTAATTGCATTTTCAGTGCAGCTTCAAAGGGCTCTACACTACCCTAACCGAGGAATAAGGGTCTTATCTAGTAAAAACGATCTGTCATTTTCTAGAAAAAATAAAAGTCGATATACATTTTAATCACAAATGCTTGTCTTACTCTAGCTCTGCGGTGCGCGCATGTTAGTTCCTCGTCTCTGTACTCAGTTTCAAAAAGGTAGGGTAGGGCTAATTTTTCAACTCAAAATAGTTTGACATTGTTTTACCTTTTTTTGTAAAGGGTGTTTAACTTTCTTTGCACATTCGCTTTGGGTCACATTAGGTTGGTACTTCTGCCTACATCACGCGTGACTACGTAATGCATGAAGTCAAGCTAGTGCAAGGCGAGCTGCACTAAAATGACCAATTGTTTCGCTAGACAAGACCCTTATTTCTCGGCTGGAATCATGTAGAACCCATTGAAGTCCACTATATGGAGAAAAATCCTGGAATGCATTCCTCAAAAACCTTAATTTCTTCTCAACTGGAGAAAGAAAGTCATGAATATCTTGGATGACATGGGTGTGAGTAAATTATCAGGAAAGTTTTATTCTGAAAGGGAACTAATCCCCTTTGTGTTTCTGAAAGCAGTTTCTGAATGAGGAATTTCTGTCATATTTTAGCTTAGATCCCTGTCATATGGCACAGGACTTTTTCATAATTACTGCCTTGAATTTACAGTTCAATGAAAATGAACATTCATATCCTCTGTTATGTTACAGCTGGCAACTATCCTAACTATGGAGTTATTGGACTTTTATATAAAGTTATTGGTCAAAAGCGGAAATAATTTTGCCAGTAGCATTACTACAACTTGTAATCTTTGATGGCATTACGTGTTAATTTAGTCCTGTGTGTGTTTGTGTAGATTGGGACAGTGCATCTTTGCCTAATGAAGCTCTGTTAGACACAGTGTCCCGCTTTGTACTTGCTGTCCTGCTGAAACACACAGGGCTACTGGGACAGGCGTGTGGAGAAGGGAGGTATGGCATTATATTTGACAGAATTTCAGAGAATATTACACTGTGGACACCACTAAGGAATGTCTTACCCATTTCTTCTGACAGATATCAGCCATGTAAACTCTTGGCAGAGGTGTATCGCAGTGTGTATAAGGTGCGGAATCGCCTCTTGGCTTGCAAAAACATGGAGCTCATCCAGACCCGTTCGTCATCACGAGAACGCAGAGTATGTCTTTTTTTTATATATATATATATATATATATATATTTTGTATTATCAATATAACAGTTTGAAACTTTGTAGGATCTTTGAAGAAAAATGAAGAATAATAAAATATGCTTTAAATATTATTAAATAATAATAAAATATTTATTAAATAATAATAAATAAATATGCTTTGGGGTTAATTATTTCTTTAAGGTACTAGAAATATACAAGATTTCTATAAAGCCTTTTCTCCTCTTGTGTGCAGATCTCTGAAAACGTGGACTCTGTGGAGATGGACCCACAGGAACATTCTTTCACCCGAACTATAGACGAGGAGGCTGAGCTGGAGGAGAGAGAGAGAGAGCGAGAAAGAGAAGAGGGTCACCAGGAGCAGGAAGATGAGGAGGCGGAAAGAGAGCATGAGGTCATGACCGCAGGAAGTGAGTTCTGACACATTTGTGAAGGGCATATGTGTGTGTGTGCTGATGTTGGCGATGCTTTGAGTGGCATTGAGCAAAGTTGTCACACACATTCGCACACATCTGGTGCATTTTTCATATTTTCCTTTTCATGTTTGAGATTCTTAGTTATCACACCTAAAAATTAACTTTCATATTATTCCAGAACCATATGAGATATTTAGTGGAATAAAAGGAAGAATTTTTACATGGCTGTCAAAAAAAACTAAATACATAAGAGCATATACTGTAGGTTTGGAATGACATGAGGGTGAGTAAATAATGACGACATTTTAATGTCACTTTATTATTTTAAAGATATATTTAATAATTGGTTTGATGTAGTGTGAATTGCATTGTGCTAGAACACGCCACACAACATACACTACCATTCAAAGGTTTGAGGTCAGTAAGGTTCTTGCTGTCCTACATTTATGTGATCAAAAAACACTAAAAACAGTAATATTGTGAAATATAACTGCAAATAAAAAAAAAATTAATAGACAGTTCAAAGAACAACATTTATTTTAAATATACATCTTTTGTTTTATTTGTAAATGTAAAAGTCGTTAGTTTAATGCATCTTTTCTGAATAAATGTATTCTTCTTTTTTTTTTTTTTTAATCATACTTACTTTTGAATGCTAGTGTATACTAATAAATAACTTTGTTAACCATAGTTATTATACAGTGGTCACACATGGCATTGTGTAATATCCAGCCGTAATCACTTTTTAACAACGTCATGCTTCTTGGCTGCTTCCCTAACCTGGCCGCTCTGTGTCTTATGTCTTGGCGGACACAGAAATCTTTCAATGTTTCCTATCAGCTCGGGAGGCAGCACGAGGAAGGGACCGAGATCAGACCGGAAGCATGAGCGTACCGGAAGAGCCGGCTCAGGCTGGTCCGGAGCGCAGGAGCAGCACAACCCCTCAGGAGGGCCAGGATCTTTACACCACCACATGCAATACAGTCATCCACCGCTGTGCCATGCTCCTGCTGGCTGTCAGCACGCCGCTCGCTCAGCACATCAATCAGCAACCCCTGACAGGTGGGGTCAACCAGGATGGAGGCGGGTTCATGACGAGGCGAGTAGCATCATTGTTAAAAAGTGCATTCAGCTGATTAAACGTGTAAGCATGACTTTAAACTCTTGAATCATAACCCTTATCTCACTGAACTCATTCACCTTTCCAGTCTGCTCCTGCTTTTCTAGATTAAGCTCTTCATATTAAGCAGTTGCAAGTTGTGTTGCTCTAATTTAGAAGAACCTTAATAAGCTGACCCAGTCGCAATTAAAAGCAGCGGCTACTGTGATGCATGATTACAATAAATAAAAAACAATCTTCATTAGTGGTATTAATTTATATTTAGGTCACATTTTAATGGCATGATTGTCTGCTCAGAGACAACTTTTATATGCCGTTTCCATTTTGTGTGTAGGAGTGAGAGCCTGTTGGCAGAGAGTCGGTCCATCCAGAGCAGTCCCAACTACAGACTCACAAAGTCCAGGAGTGAGTCTGATCTCTCCCAGCCAGAGTCTGATGAGGAGGGATACTCACTGGTGAGATGTGTGACACACTGCCTTATCTGCTTTACTTGATTTATAACTGCAGTTATGTAACCTCTCGGTGTGACCTGTTTCAGAATGTGAGGAGGAATGTGGATCTGGATTTAGCTTTCACTCCTAAAAAAAGAGGTAAAGGCCCCACCTTTAACACACTGAGACTGTAGCAATGGGACATACTGTAACACTCTTGTAATCTGTGTATTTACGCCGTCTGTCTGTGTACACATGTCTCTGACAGCTCTGTGTGTGGTCTATTTTTTTCTACGTGGCTAAATGGGTCCATGAAATAAAATGACAGTGGATTCCTGCTGTCGTCTTTATAGCCTCTTCATGCATTGCCAAATTTATTCCCTAAGGACAAAATGTGCCGCTGCAAATTTCTGTTATAAAGTAGTACTCGCATAATACTTATTCATTATTCCTTATCCTTATTCATGTCCATACCTGCACACAACTGTACAGAAAAGGCCAGTTTATGGGAGAACCCAAATACCTGTCTTTCCTGTTCACATGTTCTGTACATCTCACATGTAAATCCAAATGTTTAAGGCCAGAAATCTGTCATCAGATCTGGTGGCCTTTATTATAAAAAGGGGGGTTAAAATAAATATGCAGGAGGATATATTTGAGCAGTACATTATAGGAAGCTATTTAAGCAGTTATGCTTTTATTTTGTTATCTGTATGCTGTGTAAACAGCTAGAAATATTAGAGTTCTTTAGGTAGTACAATAAACAGCAAGTGGGATTTAGCCTCCGTTTTGGAGGCTTTGTCTCAAAATATTTTGATGTTTTCAGCTTCTAATAAATAGTTTTTAAATAATTTTCATATATTTGATGTGATCCATTGATGTGTTGAGATTTGAAACTCAAGTAAAACTCCCGTAAAACACACTTAAACCAGCTAATAAAGGTCTTTGAGATGTTGAAAATGACAGGCATGTTAGAGCAGGTTTGGAACTAAACTCTTCAGGAACAAAGTTGTTCAGAACTAGGATTCAGCATCCACTCTATTGCTGTGAGACAGTTTCTGAATGAACTCTGGCTTCTTCCCAGAATATGGCATTCACAACACTTCCAGAACACTCAGTGTCTAAATCTGCTTCATTGGTTTCATTTATTAGTGGAGTAATGTAGGAAACAGTGAATGAAAAATGAAAAAATCAAATGTGTCTGCTTCGTGTCGGAGCTCTGAGTCTGACATGAAAAGGAGGTTGTGCTTTGAGTGACCTGAGGTTATCTGTTTTGGAGCACTTCACATACTCACATGTCAAACAAATAGCTCTCTTCACAGAAAACAACTTCTTTTTGGTGTAAGCCAAACAAGAGAAACAATGCAATACTTTATTAACCATAAATATACATGGCACACAGATTTACGGTGGAATATGTTTCTTAAATTATTAAATTATACTCTATTCTTGGGCCTTTATTACAAATTCTGTTCAACAGATTTGTTTTGTGTTTTCAAGGCTTTCTGTACAGCTCTCCAGACTCCTCTGCGGACTGGTTTGGGGGACGCTCGGCTCAAGAGTGTTTGTACAGCTCTCCACAGTCCTACGAGGAGTCAGACCTAGATCTGAGCAGTTCATTCAGGCTCCATGCACTCATCGAGAACATCGTGAACTTCCTCAGTGGAGATGTTGGGAACACCCCTGCGTTTAAGGAACCAGAAGAGAGTGTGTCAACAAGCCCACAGGCCATTATTATAGCCATGGAGCAGCAGCAGAGCCGAGCAGAGGTGCATTCTGACTTTTTGGCTTTATTTGTCAGATGCCTGTTTTCACTTCCACCCACAGGCTTTTGTTTGTTTATCTTGTGCTTTTATGATTGTGTTATGTTTATTTATATAGTTGCGTCTGGAGGCCCTCCACCAGATTGTGGTGTTGATTTCGGGGATGGAGGAGAAAAGCAGTCAGGCAGGCTCTGGAGGTGGAGCTGGACGCACAGGCCTCAGTTTTCACACTTCCTCTCTGCTAGCATCAGTCAGACTGCAGTTTTTGTCAGGGTGTTTTGGCCTCGGTGCTGTTTGCAATGGGGGGCCAAATGGGGAGAGTGTCCAACTGCACCATTACCAGGTAATTGTTCAATCTAATCATTAGAGGTTCTGAAGAAGATACATGTTTGAATATGTGTCGTTTTGTTCAACACTGATTTATTACACTCATCAGTGGATAACAAGCAACTGATCCAGTTTTTACATACAGTTGACAGTTTTTTTAGGCCATGCTGACTTAATATGTGCTAATTTAGGCAGGAATGTGTGCATTAAGCCTGATTGAGAAAATAGCTGTAAAGCCCCATAAAGTTGATCAGAATGTCTGAATGTATAATAAATCATTTTGAATGTTATTATTCGTACTATGCTCTGCATGTCCTTTGTTTTTCCTTGTAGGATGGAATCAGAGCAGCCAAGAAAAGCTTACAGATGGACATTCAGACAGCTGTTCATAAGATTTATCAGCAGCTGTCAGTCACATTAGAGAAAGCCCTGCAAGCTAACAAGCACCACATAGGTATTGTATTTGAGCACACATTTAATATATTCATTTATGTAGCATTTATGTATATTCTACTGAACATATTTTCTCAATGCTGTGTGTGTTTACAGAGGCCCAGCAGAGGCTGCTGTTGGTCACGGTCTTTGCTCTAAGTGTGCGATACCAGCCTGTTGATGTATCGTTAGCTATCTCCAGCGGTCTCTTGGACGTTCTCTCTCAGCTTTGTGGAACGGAAACCCTGCTTGGACAGACACTGCAGCTCCTGCACAAGCCTCTAGGCTCTCAGCTCAGCACTGCCCTCAAAGTGGCCAGCACCAGACTGCTACAGATACTAGCCATCAGCACCGGGTACAACACCGTTCTCTTTGTTAACACCTGGTTTTTCATAGCCGATCTGAACTGACCTCAAATGCTGGATGTTTTAAATTATTTAGCTAGTCCATGAAAGTTCTTTAGACCCACTGTATAATTTTGGCACCTTGTTTACATTACCATTCAAGGGTTTGGGGTCAAGATTGTTTTAAGGTAATGAATACTTTTATTCAGAAAGGATGGATTAAATTAATCCGAAGTGATAGCAAATAAATGAACAAATAAACGCATTCATGTTGAACATAAGAGAATACTTTTAGAAACATACTTGGTTTATAAACCCCAAAAATCTGAACAGTAGTTTAATTTATCAGTAGCTAATTAGGTTTGTTTGGTAACATTATACTGTTAATACTTCTCTTAGCAGGAGCGAATGAAGGCCGATTAATTAACTTTTCCTCTTTCCTATCCTTCTATCAGGACATATGCAGACAGGTTGGGTCCTAAGGTGGTCCAGGCTCTGCTGGATCTTCTGTGCAGTCAGCTGAAGACTCTGCTGGCTCAGGCTGCTGGAAGCACACTCAGTGCAAGTACAGAACTGCAGGAGAAGACTGACGACTGCGCAGATGCTCAGAAAAAAGATTTCCGGGGTAAGACAATTGCAAGACAACAGCAACATGCTCACTAATTTACTTAATTTTGTGTTGTTGTTTTTTATATATTGCTTTTATTTTTGTGTAGCATTGTTACATAAGAGACACACAGCAGAGCTGAACCTCGGAGACTTCTTGGTGTTTCTGCGGCGAGTCGTCTCTTCCAAAGCCATCCAGTCCAAGATGGCCTCTCCTAAATGGACTGAAGTCCTTCTCAACATTGCTGCTCAGAAATGCTGTTCAGGTAACACAGCAGCGTCCAAACAATGTCATCTTGTCTGTGTGCTAGTTTTTAGACTAGTTAAATTTGTGTATTTTTTAGGCATACCTTTGGTTGGTAATTTGAGAACGCGGCTGTTAGCTCTGCATGTTTTGGAAGCTGTGCTTCCTGCCTGTGAGAGCAGCGTGGAGGACCATCAGATGACCCAGGTCTAAATCCACACACCTCTGTTGTGCTCTTTTTCATGTAACATCTGTTGCAGAGTTAAGTTAGCTTGTCTTTGTGTGGTAGGTGGTGGAGAGGTTGTTGGCGCTGCTCTCGGACTGTATGTGGGAGGCACCTGTTGCTCAAGCCAAACACACCATCCAGCTGAAAGAGAGAGAGCAGGAACTCAAACTACAGGTGAGGGAGAATCAGTCAGTCAAGAGTGAGAGGTTGTAACGCTTTAAAATTCACTAATACTCAACATTCACTTTTCTGAGATGCCGTTAAATGCCATCTTGTTGTTTTAGGGTGAATCAGAGGAGGAAGAAGAAAATTTGCCTATCCAGGAAGTAACCTTTGACCCTGAGAAGGCACAGTGCTGTGTGGTGGAAAGCGGACAGGGATTGACGCATGGCAGTGGAGGCAAAGGTTACGGCCTGGCCTCCACTGGCATTTCCTCTGGCTGTTACCAGTGGAAGGTTCTGCACACTTTATTTTACATTAAGGTTCAGAAGTTTGGGGGTCAAAACTACAGTAAAAAAAAAAAACTGTAATATTGTGAAAAATAACTTTTCTATTTTACTTTAAAATATAATTCCTGTGATGGCAAAGCTATATTTTCCTTTATAAATCTTTCTAATATGCTGATTTGGTGCATAAAATGCTGACTTTAAGCCAATATCACAGTCTGTACATTGTGTGGAGCTGTGTGAGTATGAAAGCGTGTATTATTTGTTTTCAGTTCTATATTGTGAAGGAGAATCGTGGAAATGAGGGAACATGTGTTGGTGTGTCACGCTGGCCTGTGCATGATTTCAACCACCGCACAACAGCCGACATGTGGCTCTACCGCGCTTACAGTGGCAACCTCTACCATAACGGAGAGCAGACCCTCACGCTGTCCAGCTACACACAAGGAGACTACATCACCTGTGTGCTGGACATGGAGGCCAGGACTGTGTGTTTTGGCAAGAACGGAGAGGTGCGGTGCAGCCCACTTACAAACACAAATATTCAGCCATGTTACTTACTAGCATATCAATAGCTGAGCTATAATACACATCCTCTTTCATCGACATTCTCTTTTCAACTCTCTTTCATCATAAATGCTGAACCATGTGGCTCTATGTGGCAGGAACCCAAACTGGCATTTGAGGATGTCGATGCTGCAGAGCTCTACCCTTGTGTCATGTTCTACAGCAGCAACCCTGGGGAGAAGGTAAGACACACAAGTGCTGATGTTGATGTAAACTCTGTGATCTTCTGTTTATCTAAAATAACACTGATGAACTACACTCTTATTGCGCCACCCTAGAGGTGGGCAACATTAGCTCAAAATTATATCATGACATTCATAAAGCTTTTGGGTCAATAACAAAATATGATGCTTTATTTAATTTGAATGGTCACATATATTGCTATGAAACAAATGTATGAATGTGCATAATTTTTTCAATACAATTTATAAAGCTTAATATTTTACATTTTTAATTTAATTTTAATTTTATTATTTTTAAAATATACATTTAATTTACCTTTTTTATTTCAATTTTTTTATTTATTAAAAATATTTGTTCAATTCATTTTTATTTCAGATTTAGTTTTATTGCTTCAGCCTAAATTTATTTTTATACCAAGGTAATATTTCAATGTTAGGTTTTTCATTAAATATTATTTTTTTTGTTTATTTAAGCTTTATTTCAGTTAAACACATTTTAATAGTTGCAGTTATATTTATATATATATATATATATATTATAAAAATTTTTATATATTTTTTATATATTTTTTTATGATTCCTTTAAAATAAAAATAGCAGTTCATAAGAGCTGTGTTTTTTAATAAAATCACTGTTCACATTGGATGTTAGATTTTGCTTGTAAAGCTTAAAAGAAACATGTTTTCTTGCTTGTATTTTGTCTTATATAATAGTCACTTCAGACTGCAAAGTCTCATTCAGAACTAAAATATGATGTCTTTTGCTGTGGAAAGTCATGTAGCACTGCCATAACAACGATATCAACAAAAATGCATCCAGATTGACAACTTTCTACTGTTTTCTATATTGTTTTAACCAGTGTGTCACCCACCTCTACCCTGCAGGTAAAAATCTGTGAAATGCAGATGAGGGGCACACCACGTGACCTGTTGCCTGGTGACCCAATGTGCAGCCCTGTGGCCACTGTCCTTGCGGAAGCCACCACCCAGCTGTTCCGGATCTTACACCGCTCGGAGCGCTGGACTCAAACTATCAACCGCAGCATCCTCCAGCGCCTCCAACAGATCAGGGGCTGCCTGCGAGAAGGAGCTCCTCCAGCAGGGGCCACCAAACTGCGCAAGAGCCGCTCGGCACAGAGCAGAGAGGAGCAGGACGAGAAGGAGGAAGAGCGAGAGGAGGAGAGAGGGAGAAGCGGACGGCACGCGGCAGCCGAGCTGTCGGAGACACACCTGCGGACGCTGTGCCACCAGGTGTGGCCGGTGTTAGCTGTGATCGGGGGAGTAGATGGTGGGTTAAGGATGGGGGGACGGTGTGTGCACAAGCAGACAGGGAGACATGCCACTCTGCTGGGGGTGGTGAAGGAGGGGAGCACATCAGCTAAGGTGCAGTGGGATGAGGCCGAGATTACCATCAGGTGAGAGATGGGTATCTGTTTGAGTGGTTTATATGAATGTGAAATTGAGGCTTTTACCTCATTCCTGCTCCCCAGGGCTCTCCTTGCTCTCTTTATCCATATTTCTCCCTCCATAATCATTTCATTGACTCCTTCCTTTTGCATTAGCTCCATGATGTTGCATGTTCCCTGGCCCTCCTCCCTGCTCCCTCACTTTCTCTCTCTGTCTCTTTCTCTCTCTGTTTGGTTTGTCACTTGTTTTCATTGAAGCTTCCCCACTTTTTGGTCGCCCAGTGACACGCCATTGTACAACTTGGAGCCGATCGAGCCTCTACCCTTCGATGTTTCACGTTTCCGCGGACTCACTGCAGCTCTGCTGCTGGACCTCACCGCCCTCGCCAGCCTACAGGATGATGGCTTCAAATCCACCTCTGGTCGGCGGCACGAGCGGAGACACCGCCACGAATCCCAGGAAGAACGAGAGAACGAGTCACGCACCAAACCGAAAGAGGGGGCGGGTGATCTGCGCGTATCTCACAGCTTGGACGAGGTTCGAGCTCATGCGCCACCCAACTCCCGCTCCGAGAGCGAGCTGGCTGCCTACACGCAGGATGCCACGCAGCAGACTCCAGCGGAGGGACGGCGCAGGCTACAGGAGATGGTGGGGACGCGCTCGCAGGAGGCGGCTGCGCAGATGGAGGTGCATGCGGTGCAGCTGTCATATCTGTATCTGGGAGCAATGAAGACCCTAAGCGTACTTCTGAGCTGTAGCAAATACGCCGAGCTGCTGCTGATCCCCAAAGTCACACCTGAAAGTGGCCATAATGCGGATTGTGCCAGCCCTGGGGTGAGCGTGTGTCAGGAGGAAGCGGAGCTGCGATCTGCTCTGCAGTTTCTGATGCGACACATGGTGAAACGGGCAGTGATGAGGTCGCCCATCAAAAGGGCGCTGGGGCTGGCAGACCTAGAGCGGGCGCAAGCCGTGATCTACAGACTGGTGGTCAATAGCCTACTTGAAGAACAGGAAGGCCAGAGTCCCAAGACAGGTATATCAGAAAACATAAAACAAACCTGATACACGTAAACTGACTGTATCTATACAATATATTTTTTGCAAGAAGTGTCTTTCTCACAATGGCTGCATGTATTTGATCAAAAATATGGTAAATACTGTAATAATGTAAAATATTATTACAATTTAAAATAACTTGTATCTATTAGAATTTTAAATGTAATTTGTTGGTAAAGCTGATTTTTCAGCAGCCATTACTTTAGTCTTTAGTGTCACATGATCCATCAGAAATCATTCTAATATGCTGATTTGAGAGTAAAAAAGCAAAACAAAAAAACAGCATTTAATTGATTTTTTTTTTGTGCAACATCTGACACTTTAGACTGATTTAATGCATCCTTTCTGTATAAATGTATAAATAAAAAAATAAATAAAAAAAGCATGATCCCAAACTTTATACTGGGATAGTTTATATAGTCTTAGACTGTACTAACTTTTGCTTTTATGATATGACACCAATGAAATCTTGATAAATTCAGAATTTGTCAGGACTCTGTTAAAAAGTTGTTTAAACTCAAGATAAAAAAAAAATTTGCTCAATTGAATGCATCTCCATTTCAGCCACTGAAAATGTATTTAATTTTAACCATTTAAAAAGAATACTGGGGTGTATATGTAATGTAAAGTCACTTCATTTGACTGAAGCTCCATTCAACATGATTAGAAATTATTCATTCTGGTCTAATGGCTCAAGAATTTTTCTTTAAGACAAGGAATTTTCATCTTGGTTCAGCTGTTGCAAGCTATGATTTTATTAATTTTTTTCATGGCAAAATAGTAGCATTTTGTTCACACTCTCATTCTCAAGAGCCTTTGTAAAATATGTGAATGTGTGTGTTTTTAGTGGACACAGAGTGTGAGGAGTTAGAGGGAGACCAACAGTTTCAAACTCCGGTCACCACCTCCCCTTCAGCCTCCAGCAGCACCTCCTTTATGAGCTCCTCACTGGAGGACACCACCACAGCGACCACACCCGTTACCACAGCCACCACACCTGTCACAGACGCCGAGACGGCACCCACTTCTGAATCACCTGGAGTAATGCCTCTCAGCCTGCTGAGGTACACACACACAGTTTGTCTCTTTGAGAGTGTGTGAACAATTAATCCTTCAGTCTATGTCATGATTGGTCTGCATGTGCATGTCTGAGCAGGCAGATGTTCTCCAGCTACCCGACAACCACCCTTCTGCCAGCACGAAGAGCTCAGACCCCTCCCGTGTCATCACTGCCCACCTCGCCATCAGACGAGCACGGCCGGAGACAGAGCCTCACGTCACCTGAGTCCCAGCCTGCCAGGACCACCAGCAGGACTGGTACAAATGCATAAAATGTTTGGTTCTTAATTAATAAAATGTGGTCCAAAAGTCTTATAACACATAAGAAATATTATAAAATGTATTATTTAAATGTTACACACACACACATATATATATATATATATATATGTGTGTGTGTGTGTAGTGATGGGCATAGATTAATTTTTTTTAATCTAGATTAATCTCACTATAATCTTGGAATTAATCTAGATTAAAATGGCTCATTTGAATTCTGCCAAAGGCATTCAGAATATGTGTGCTACCCAAATAATATAATGACTAAAAGTAAGTCTTTTAGAACGGGTTTCTCAAGACAGGTGGTGCATTAGACCAGGGGCTCGTCTCCAGGAACTAGGGACTTTGGCCTGGTACATTCTGAAAAGTTGAGATGTTTTTAACTCGATGCGGTGGACGCGCCTGTTTTCGCGTGCGCGTCGCGACCGCGTCGCTTCCATTATGAGCGCGCATATCGCGCGCCTACATTGGAAATAATTGTATTTTTGATCAAATAAATGCAGGCTTGATGAGCAGAAGAAACTTCTTTGAAAACATTAAAAATAGTAATGTTTCCAAACTTTTGGTCTGTACTGTGTATGTATATATATATATATATATATATATATATACAACCCGAATTCCGGAAAAGTTGGGACGTTTTTTAAATTTTAATAAAATGAAAACTAAAGGAATTTCAAATCACATGAGCCAATATTTTATTCACAATAGAACATAGATAACGTAGCAAATGTTTAAACTGAGAAATTTTACACTTTTATCCACTTAATTAGCTCATTTAAAATTTAATGCCTGCTACAGGTCTCAAAAAAGTTGGCACGGGGGCAACAAATGGCTAAAAAAGCAAGCAGTTTTGAAAAGATTCAGCTGGGAGAACATCTAGTGATTAATTAAGTTAATTGATATCAGGTCTGTAACATGATTAGCTATAAAAGCTTTGTCTTAGAGAAGCAGAGTCTCTCAGAAGTAAAGATGGGCAGAGGCTCTCCAATCTGTGAAAGACTGCGTAAAAAAATTGTGGAAAACTTTAAAAACAATGTTCCTCAACGTCAAATTGCAAAGGCTTTGCAGATCTCATCATCTACAGTGCATAACATCATCAAAAGATTCAGAGAAACTGGAGAAATCTCTGTGCGTAAGGGACAAGGCCGGAGACCTTTATTGGATGCTCGTGGTCTTCGGGCTCTCAGACGACACTGCATCACTCATCGGCATGATTGTGTCAATGACATTACTAAATGGGCCCAGGAATACTTTCAGAAACCACTGTCGGTAAACACAATCCGCCGTGCCATCAGCAGATGCCAACTAAAGCTCTATCATGCAAAAAGGAAGCCATATGTGAACATGGTCCAGAAGCGCCGTCGTGTCCTGTGGGCCAAGGCTCATTTAAAATGGACTATTTCAAAGTGGAATAGTGTTTTATGGTCAGACGAGTCCAAATTTGACATTCTTGTTGGAAATCACGGACGCCGTGTCCTCCGGGCTAAAGAGGAGGGAGACCTTCCAGCATGTTATCAGCGTTCAGTTCAAAAGCCAGCATCTCTGATGCTATGGGGGTGCATAAGTGCATACGGTATGGGCAGCTTGCATGTTTTTGAAGGCTCTGTGAATGCTGAAAGGTATATAAAGGTTTTAGAGCAACATATGCTTCCCTCCAAACAACGTCTATTTCAGGGAAGGCCTTGTTTATTTCAGCAGGACAATGCAAAACCACATACTGCAGCTATAACAACAGCATGGCTTCGTCGTAGAAGAGTCCGGGTGCTAACCTGGCTTGCCTGCAGTCCAGATCTTTCACCTATAGAGAACATTTGGCGCATCATTAAACGAAAAATACGTCAAAGACGACCACGAACTCTTCAGCAGCTGGAAATCTATATAAGGCAAGAATGGGACCAAATTCCAACAGCAAAACTCCAGCAACTCATAGCCTCAATGCCCAGACGTCTTCAAACTGTTTTGAAAAGAAAAGGAGATGCTACACCATGGTAAACATGCCCCGTCCCAACTATTTTGAGACCTGTAGCAGAAATCAAAATTGAAATGAGCTCATTTTGTGCATAAAATTGTAAACTTTCTCAGTTTAAACATTTGCTATGTTATCTATGTTCTATTGTGAATACAATATTGGCTCATGTGATTTGAAAGTCTTTTAGTTTTCATTTTATTAAAATTTAAAAAACGTCCCAACTTTTCCGGAATTCGGGTTGTATATATATATATATATATATGTGTATATGTATGTATATATGTATATGTATATGTCAAACGATTAATTGTGATTAAGAACACATATGTATACTATGTACTAAACTTTTATTTTGCATGCGATTAATTGTTTGACAGCACTAATATATGTGTATGCTTTTCTGGGATAAATATATTGGGAAAATACATACAAGTGTGAAATATGTAAATACACCAGAAGTATACTTTTTTTTCATTATAACAAATAACAAGAACCGAAAGAATTTTAGAAAATAAATAAATACTCAATGAAAGTACAATTGAACCTACCCCTAACTCTCCATTTGCATTGTACATTTGTCACATCTGTAAAAATTGTTAAATAAATGTAGAAGTACAATAAACAATGATAAATAGTACAGGTAAATAATGAAGTAAAATGAAAAAAGTAAAATAATATAAAAAGATTGCACATTTCACTCAAATTAGGATCATATCATTTGTAATGGAAAAAATTTATTTCATTAGAAAGGCTGTCTTTCAAATCTCTGTACATGATGCTATATCCATTTATACATAGTCCTGTATTAAACAGCTGACTGCGTTTGTTTATTTGCTCCAAGCATTATCAGACCCCAGCAGTCGTCTTTCCACATCTCCACCTCCTCCTGCCATTGCAGTTCCGCTGTTGGAAATGGGTTTCTCGCTCAGACAGATCATGAAAGCTTTGGAAGCAACAGGTAGACACACATTCAGAATTTCAGCTTTTTTCCATGTTATCATTTCTGATATTCAGAGTATGTTCTGTGCTGGTCTGTAGGTGCACGTGGTGAGGCAGATGCTCAGAACATCACTGTGCTTGCGATGTGGATGATCGATCACCCAGGCACGGCAGACTCTGATGAGGCTTCAGACCCCTTCTCTGGTGCGGCAGGAGGGGGAAAGAGCACAGAGAGGAGCTACCTGCGCTCACCGGGTGACATCCCCAACGCTGATGCTGCAGAGATGGAGGAGGGATTCAGTGAGAGGTATAATACCTACAGAATGTATGGCATGACACACTCTATTGTTGCATGAGTGTAAGAAAACAGTGTGTAGCTGTCTCTCTCCCTCTAGTCCTGAAGGTCTTGATCAAGATTTGGGCTCTTCCTCTGCCGGCCCTACTCCCAGAGGACGCTCTGCAGCCAGCAGGAAGCACCGCTTTGACCTGGCCGCACGTACTTTACTAGCTCGTGCAGGTAAACTCTAGGAATCTCCAATGTTACCTTTTCTAAATCAATTAGTCAGTGGCTTATCTGAACAACTAGTCAATGAATCGCTTTCAATGAAGTGCTGTATAACTAGGTTTTTAGGTTCATATTACCCTGAGCAACATCTATTTATTGAATAATCAGTTTGTGCAAAAATATTAAGCAGCACAACTGTTTTAAATAAGAGAAATGTTTCTTCAGCATCAAATAAATGCATATTTGAATGATTTCTGAAGGATCATGTGACACTGAAGACTGGAGTAAAGGCTGCTGAAAATTCAGCTTTGTCGTCAAAAGAAATTCATTTTAAAATATATTAAAACAGATATCAGTTATTTTAAATTGTAATAATGTTTCACTTTTATGCAGTCTTGGTGAGCATAAGAGACTTCAAGACCTTAAAAAAAATTATTACTGTCCCCAAACTTTTTAAGATCAAGGTTAGTCCGCTTCGGTTCTGGAGGGCCACTGTCCTGCAGAGATTAGTTCCATCCCTAATAAACACACATTCTTGTACTTTTCAAGCAATTCTAAAGACAAAGGTTAGTTTTTCAGTTGTTTGATGGCGGTGAAGTCTGCAGGGCAAGACTGGAGTTGCCTATCACTGGTTTAGACAGACAATTTATACATTTTTAATTTTATAATGAGGGAAAAAAGTGAAAAGTAGTTAAACTTGTCAGCTACACTGACTTGTTGGTCAGCAAGTCGGCCATCACAACCTGTACACAGACAAACCAATTCAATTTTGAAGAATCGTGACAAAACGAAAAAAACGAATACAAACTCCACACTAACATTGTGTTTTGTTGTGTAGCTGGATTGTACCGCTCAGTGCAGGCTCATCGAACCCAAGCCCGTCGAGAAAGTCCTGGACTGCAGCAGGAGCCTGGGCCTCTCGGGGCGCTGTATGACTTCAATTTGGATGAAGAGTTGGAGCTCGAATTGGATCAGGAAGCCATGGAGGCCATGTTCACCCAGGAGCTTGCAACCGATTCCGACATTCTGGGAATGTGGATCCCGGAGGTATTGGACTGGCCAACATGGGTGTGTGTGACAGCAGTCTGGGGCTGCCGCTGCTTTACTACTCACCTTTAACCCCTGCACGGCTGTACACACAAACTCACACCTACACATTCATTTAAGAACACAAATATTGTACTTGCATATTGCTTGCTCACTCGCATCCTCATATTGGACACAGACAAACATCTCCTAAAGCACAACAGCTCTCTCACTCTCACTAACACTGGTGCATGTTTTGCCAGCACAGTACAGAAGCAGCAAATGTATTCTGGGATGCTTGAGTCCTGATCCATGTTTCATTGGCTTTCATTAATTTCAAATCTTCACATATACACAACTTGCTCTCCCATCTGACCGCAGTTGTGTGGTTTTGTCGTGTTTGCTTTTGTGTTAGCATGTGTGTGAGTCAGAGGACCGTGATGAGGCGGTCGTGTGTGAGCTGTGCGGGGTCAGCGTGTCCAGTTTCAACCAACACATGAAGAAGAGTCATCCGGGATGCGGTCGCAGTGCCAATCGCCAGGGGTACCGCAGCAATGGCTCTTATGTTGACGGATGGTTTGGAGGAGAGTGTGGAAGTGGAAATCCCTATTATCTGCTCTGTGGCAGCTGCAGAGAGAAATACCTTAACATGAAGAGCAAGATCAAAGGTCCAATGCCTGAGAGGTGAGAATAAGAGTTTGCATGCATGCGTTGATATTGCCGAATTCACATGAATCTAATTTTTTTTTACTAATCTCTGTTTTTCAGGTATAAAGGTCAAGCACCAGACCTGCTGGGAAAGCAAGACAGTGTGTATGAAGGTACTAAAAGTGTCCACATGCAAAATATACCTATAAAAATCAAAACCATAATGCAGCCAGTATTAAAAACACAGAAAATGCATGTAAAGTTTGTTAGAATTATTAGCAGCCACTCCAGACTGTGTGTTTTGATCTGTGTGTATAAATACACATTTTTCCTGCAGAAGACTGGGACATGTTGGATGTAGACGATGCAGAGCGTCTGACGGGTGAGGAGGAGTTCGAGTTGCTCTCTGCTCCACTGGGTCTTAGTGAACACAGGCCCGTCCCCGAGGCAGTCCATTTTCCAGACACTGACCCTCTCGGAGCTTCTGTTGCCATGGTCACTGCAACCAACAGCATGGAGGAGACTCTCTTGCAGATAGGTACAATAAAAACACCAACATGATGGTGAGAATCTGCCACTGTAGGGGTTCAGAGTATGCATTGTGGTTTAAAATGCCTGTAATTTCACCGATATTGTCTAGGATTTGTATATGTATGTGTATCTCTATGCATTAGTAATGAATGCTCCGTCTATAGGTTGCCAGAGCTCAGTGGATAAGAGCTCATCAGGTCGCTTGTCTTTGGGGGAGCAGGCGGCAGGTCTGCAAACGCCTGCTGATCGCCTGGTGGCTCTGAGAAGAGTCACTGCTGCTGCACAAGTCCTGTTAGCCAGAACAATGGTCATGAGGGCGCTGTCCCTGCTGTCAGTTAGGTTCGTGTGTCTACTGATGTGTGTGTTTATATATTCGATTTAATTGCAATTTGCGATATTAAAAGTGTTACCGGTACATTTTTC
This sequence comes from Carassius carassius, assembly GCF_963082965.1. NCBI lineage: Eukaryota > Metazoa > Chordata > Actinopteri > Cypriniformes > Cyprinidae > Carassius > Carassius carassius. The sequence continues at coordinate 17,549,691 of NC_081756.1, read as the reverse complement.
TAAGCTTCAGGTTTGCTGTGCAATGTTTGCAAATTCACATTATTGCGATCCAAATCCGAGCAGATGCAGAGATGAGTTTATGTGGATCTGCTCACCTTTGAAATAACACAATGCCTCAATCCACTCTGAAACATGCCGTCTGAAATGTTCATCTAAAACGAGTGTTTTTATCAGGCTCCCAGGCTTAGATTCAGTAATTTAACTTAAATGGCAAGGAATAGGTCCTTTTCTATGCTATAAAAGTGAACATAAATACAGAAGCCTGATAAAAAAGCTAATTTTAGACAAAAATATCACTTAGAAGCTTTTTCATCTGGACTCTTCATTATATATGTGTGTGTGTGTGTGTGTGTGTGTGTGTGTGTGTGTGTGTGTTTGTTTCTTTGCTAACTCGTATTTCTGCTCTCCAGTGGCTCTAGTTGCAGTCTAGCAGCAGGATTGGAGTCTCTGGGCTTGACGGACATTAGGACTCTTGTGCGTCTGATGTGTTTGGCTGCTGCAGGTAGAGCTGGACTTTCCACAGGCCTTACATTAGGCCCTGGATCCTCTGAGCGCCCACGAGGGGCTAGCAAGCCCACCAAACCCATCTCTTGTTTGGCGTACCTCAGTACCGCCGTTGGCTGTCTGGCATCGAACAGCCCCACCGCTGCCAAACTCCTGGTCCAGCTGTGCACTCAGGTAGACAGATGATCTCATGAATGGAGAATAAACAGAGAGACAACAAAAAGCGTAAACAAAACTGTTTTCATATCTCACCCTGCCTCATTTTCCTCTAGAATCTGATATCAGCTGCCACTGGGATGAATCTGACCACGGTAGATGATCCAATACAGAGGAAGTTCTTGCCCAGTTTCCTGAGGGGAGTGGCAGATGAAAACAAGCTGGTGACATCGCCCAATTTTGTGGTGACTCAGGCGCTGGTAGCTCTGCTTGCTGATAAAGGTGCCAGGCTTCGACACAGCTACGACAAGGCTGAACTTGAAAAAAGAGGTTAGTTAACATCTAGCCAGGCGCTTGAGAATGCCGCACATTATTTACTTATTTGTGGTGTTGTTTTTTTACTGTCATTTTTTTTTTTGTGATTATTTTGTTTTGTTCAGTTAAATCTCATAAATCTGATTTGATGTGTTTTATTTTGGCAGCAGATGCATTGTTAGATGAAGCTTTTTTGTGTTGCAACCTGAAAACCACAACATTTGCCACCAAAAACAGCCATTTTTAATTTTGTTTGTTTTTTTCTCATTGTGTGTGTGTGTGTGTGTGTTTGTGTACCCATCTATGGGCACGTGTTTGTGTTTATCTCGTTTGCGGCCTGGCTTTATTCTGCTCGGACGTCACAGGGTTAATGTCGCCTCTCTATGCCCACCTCTTCTGTGACCCCCTTGCTGTAGGCCCATTGGAGCTGGCAAATGCGCTGGCGGCGTGCTGCCTCTCGTCTCGGCTCTCGTCACAGCACCGCCAATGGGCCGCGCAGCAGCTGGTGCGCACACTGGCGGCTCACGACCGAGACAACCAGAGCCGCCCGCAGACTTTCGCTGACGTTGCAGGAGACCTGCGGAAGTGGTCCACATTCAGACTCGAGGCCCACCAGAGCAGGGTATGATTCCCCCAGCGGCATGTGTGTGTTGTTTAAACAGCACTGGAATAGTTTCTGAGTCATTTTGTCTCTTGTAGCTGATCACATCTGGGTGGTGTAGTAAAAAAGGCCTTCTGGCAACTAGCGGGAATGATGGGACAGTCCGCATTTGGAATGTGACCAAAAACCTGTACACCCTGCAGCACACATGTGTCTTTAATAAAGGGTGAGTTCCTCTCTTTCTCTTAAATAGGCCTGTTGAAATGCGATGTTTCTGATCTTTTTTTGTCTGTCTTCAGAGATGACACTTCGGAGGAGTGTATGGGTAATCTGGGGTCTCCAGGCAATCCAAACTTGGCCTCAATGGCTTGGAGTGTCAGTGGGAAGTACTTGGCTGCAGCCATGGAAAAAATAGTGAACATTTGGCAAGTCAATGGTGAGTCGTTCACCATATATACTAATGTTCACAAGTTTGACAGATGTTACTCTACATTACATTAGTCTTCAACGTCACATGATGCTTCAGAAATAATTCTAATATGCTGAATTGGTACTCACGAAACAATTATTATGAATGTTTCAAGGTTCTTTGATTAACGGAAAGTTTGAAAGAACAGCATTTATTTGACACTTATTCAGTAATATCATCGATGATGGCACTGACATTATCAAATGTGAATTAAATTTGAACTAAACTGAGCTGAGTAATGCCATAATTGTTTCTGCTTTATAGCTCAAATGTTTTCTCATAATTTATGAATTTTGCAACATCAACACTAATTACTTTTAACTGCGAAATAAATCAACACTGAGCCGAATAATGATACTACTGTCTTCAGTAGAGCAGCTTATAGCTTGAACTGAACTTGTTTCATGATGAATGAACATTACAGTTATTGAACTGGTCTGACTGGAGCTTAATAATGACATTATTGTCTTGCTACAGCTGCTTTTTTATAGCAGAATTTGTGTAATTTTGCATCATTGATTCTTATACGTGTTTAACACTGATGCAGCTATAAATAAATTTAGCTTTAAGGATATAAAATCAGTTTTTTTTTCATAATGTACATTTTAATGTTGTAATGCTTAAATTCACTTGTAGTATTTTAAACAATTTTTTAAATGTAATATATTATATAAATTTTAATAACATAAATTTTTCTGTTATAACATGCTTATTGACTTATAAATAGCAGACAGAATATGAATATTGGCACATCCTCAATGTTGTGTTTTTACACACAAGGTGGGAAGGCCTTGTTGGACCTGCAGCCTCACTGGGTGTCATCGTTAGCTTGGCCAGAAGAGGAGGCAGGGTCTCTGTGGAGCGGGGAGCCTCGAGAGCTCCTGTTGGTGGGACGCATGGATGGGACCCTTGGACTTCTCGAGGTTCTTGACGATTCTGATTTGCAGAGAACTGAACTCCAGCACTGCTTCAGGAAAGATGGTACTCACAGTTTTTATGAAACTGTAAACTGTAAAGAATAGCTTCGGAAACATTTACGTGTGTGTATCATTGTTTGGTTCTCTTCTCTACAGTGGCTGTGATGCAAATTGCATGGTACAGTGAGGATCGTCCCTTTGCAGTTGGATACGCTGATGGAAGGCTTCTAATTGGCTCTAAGGAGCCTTCAGAGAATGGATCTGTGGTGGTTATTGATGCCCACAAGGTTAGTCATCATGGTCATAAACTGACACACATACATAAGCCTAAGCATAACATAGTTTCACACATTCTTGTCTGTAACGTGCCTTCATCGACAGTCAAATCTGTGTTCTCTCTTTGTGTGCTGTGACTGTAGGAAAGCATCAGTTCGTTGCGCTGGGCTCCTGGTGGGCAAGTGCTACTAAGCTGTGCTAAAGAGGAGATTGTGTGTTTATGGACCGGGTCAGAGACAGGTTTGGGTCAAAGCTGGACATGTCTGCAAAGTATCACCCATCCTGCTGTTGTCAATGCTGTTGCATGGTGCAGCCTGCCCGGTCAGGGACCTAAACCTCTCAACATGTTTGCCACGTACGTCCAGACACAGTGTACTCTCATACATAAGAGAACAAGAAACTTTTCTTAAAATCAGTGTTGCTTTTTAATATTTTTGTGGAAACCATGCTACCTGTTTGATGATTATTTGATAAATGAGGTCAAAAGAACAGCATTTATATTAAATATAAATGTTTTGTAACAATGTAAAAGTCTTTCATTTTATTCCATCTTTGCTGAATATAAGCATTTATATATTTTAAATCGTACTGACCCCAAAAATTTTAACTAGTTCAAAAACTGTTAATAACAGTGATACTTTTTTTCAGTTTAACAGCAAATAATCATTCTTTAAATTTTAATGATTAATGTTACTGTTTTTGAGTTCTTTTTGGTGAATTTGTTTCATTGCAAAGCACATGATTTTCCCATTACATAAATCAAAATTCAGTTTGTTAGGCCTTTTTATAAGTCACAAGGGTGTAATTGCATATTTATTTTCACCTTTTATTTAATAAGTGTGCATTGTCAAATATGTCCTTAACCTAAATTAAAAATATGATTATAAAAAACATTGAGGGACTAAAAAATCTTTGTCACAGATGCTGTCAGAATGGTCTGGTAACTGTATGGACGGTACCACAGGACCCTTCGTCATACTCACAGTCCAGCACTGCCTGCCCTGATGCCTTGTGTGAATCAGAATTCAAATCCAAACTGATGGTAATGTGTCCATACACATGAGCAAAAAATTACCTTTGAATGCTTTGCTGTTTGTGCTTCCTTATCAGTTAGTATTTGTTTATGTCTGACTTCCCTGGTCTCTGTCCAGCTGGACCCCCAGCGGTGTGAAGGAGCAGTGTGTGTGTTCCAGCTGCAGGGTCACATGACTCCTGTGCGGACAGTAGCGTTCAGTCCAGATGGGCTTGCTCTTGTGTCTGGAGGAGTTGGCGGACTTTTGAACATCTGGTCTTTGCGGGTCAGTGTCTACCATAGACACACAGTTCACAAATGCACACAGGCTAACTTACAGTCCTAACAATCAAACTTCAAAGGATTCACTATAGTGTGTTCATGATGTTTGTGTGTGTGTTTATATGTGAAGGATGGATCAGTGCTGCAGACGGTAGTTGCTGGATCTGGAGCAATTCACAGCACAGTTTGGATCCCTGACGTGGGTGTAGCCGTTTGCTCCAATCGCTCAAAGGTAAAAGAATCCTGAATGTTTCAATTCTAGTTGATTTTCATATGTTTTGATTTAGTTTTTCTTCTAAAAAATCTAAAATCTTTTTTTATATATAAATAAAGCAGTTATGGTTACATAACACGTATATCATAATCAAATCTAAATAAAATAGGTAAGTAAAATGTCTTTTGAAAAAACTACTGTTCCTAACATTAGCATCTGATTCAATCATTAAAGGAAAACAGTAGGGGGGGTTAAGGCGCAGTTACCCTGTAATCAGTTTTTTAACATACATTTAAGTTATTTTCTTAAAGTATAAATGTTTCAATTGGTGCCCATTGTTGTTGAAAATATTCAGAAAAGATGTTAATTAATAAGAAATGTATTTGTTCTGCAGGATGTGCTGGTCGTTAGTTGCTCATCAGAGTCCATGTCAACCAATCACGTGTTAGCAACTTGCCGCACAGCACTAAAAAAGCAGGGTGTTGTGGGACTGAGCATGGCTCCGTGTATGAGAGCCTTCCTGGAGAGACTTCCCATCATGCTTCAAGAGCAATATGCATATGAGAAGGTACACACAACTACTAATTTTGATATCATTTTAGCAAATACTGTTCATGTAAAAATGCAAAGCATAGGGACATTGTTGAGGTGACTTCCTGTTGCTAATACCTGGATTATTTGTGTGTTTCAGCCTCATGTGGTGTGCGGAGAGCAGCTCGTCCACAGTCCTTACATGCAGTGTCTGTCGTCTCTAGCGGTGGGTCTGCAGCTGGACGCTCTGCTGTGTCACCCTCCTGTCCCACCTCACCTGGCCCACTGCCCACCTGAACCTGGCTCCTCCTCCATCCCCTCCCCCGTCTCCTGGGCCAACAGTGAGTGGTCGTGGCTTCACTGCTTCTCCACCACTGTCAAAACAGCCGAAGCCCTCGCACGTGGACACATCTTTCCAGAGTCGTTCATCGTCCCAGACCTGGAGCCTGTGGCCAAAGACAAACTGGCACTGCTTATGGTGAGAGAAAGAAACACACAAATGTCCTGCAGATGAAACTGACATGCTAAATGATTTAATTGTGAAAAACTGCTGTTCATGATGATCACAGCATTTTTAATAATTGCGCACAGGACAACAGCAAGTGGGTGTCTGGGCTGGATGAGCAGATCATGTCATGGGCCACTTCCAGACCAGAGGTAAAACATTCACAAATGTATTATTATGTAGTAAGATATTATATTTTATTTCAATAATAAATATTATATAACAAGATTCTTAAAGGTTTTTAACTTTTTTTATGTTTTTAAGGACTGGCACCTTGGAGGGAAGTGTGATGTGTTTTTATGGGGTGCTGGCAGGCATGGGCAGCTCGCCGAGGCTGGGCGAAACATTCTGGTGCCAGCACTGGCTCCCTCTTTTTCTCAGTCCCAACAGGTATGAGTGTATATAAACTAGTGGTGGGCATAGATTAATTTTTTTTATATATAGATTAATCTCACTGTAATCTTGGAATTAATCTAGATTAAAATGGCTCATTTGAATTCTGCCAGAGGCATTCAGAATATGTGTGCTACCCAAATAAAATAATGATTAAAATAAGTCTTTAAGAACAGGTTTCTCAAGCCAGGTGGTGCATTAGACCAGGGGCTCGTCTCCTGTTTCCAAAATTGCATCACAAAGTGCTTGAAAAAGCTGTAAACTAATTCCACATTGCACAAGGTGCAAACAACCTTACGCCTGTTTCACACATACTCCGTCTGCAGTGCGTATGCGTTTCGTATTTTTTTACGCACCCATGTTAACGGATTCCAGCGTTCACGTGGTTGCGGTCCGTTCCAGGAGCGGTGCGTCTGCAGCAGTGCAGCAATCGTTCACGTACCGAGTAGCGGACTGCAAATGCGTCCTGTGTGAACGCATAATGAGTATGAGTCCGTGCTGCTTCTGCACCACATACATACATCCGCCCTAAAATATCAAGGTGAAAGTCATCATAGCTCGCCTAGTATAGACCCAGCTCTCAACCCAACTTTGAGAATAGATTAACGGCGATATTTTTTTTATTGCCCGATAAGGGTCTCCCGTTAACGCATAACGATAACGGCCCACCACTAATATAAAAATTTTTTTTTTTTTTTTTTTACAAATTAATTTCATTTATTCATTTTTGTTTCGTCAGGTTGTTTGTGGGCAGAACTGCACATTTGTGATCCAGGCTAACGGAACAGTGTCTGCATGTGGCGAGGGCAGTTACGGCCGCCTCGGACAAGGAAATTCAGACGATCTGCACGTCCTCACTGTCATATCGGCTCTGCAAGGCATGCTGCAATCACACACAAACTTTCTTTATATACATTACAATACCCTGAAAACAGCAAGTGTGATGTGTGTTTGGGCAGGCTTTGTGGTGACCCAGCTAGTAACGTCCTGTGGGTCTGATGGCCATTCGATGGCTCTAACTGAGAGCGGCGAGGTGTTCAGCTGGGGAGATGGAGATTACGGAAAGCTGGGCCACGGTAACAGTGACAGACAGCGCAGGCCGCGGCAGATAGAGGCGCTGCAGGGAGAGGAGGTGGTCCAGGTCAGAAAAAGTCACATTCACCTCACTCCTAAACGCACCCGGATGCCTCTCCAGTTCTTTCTGTGAGGAGTATATGATGAAATTTGTGTAAGTTCATCTGATGATGTGTTTGTGTTCAGATGTCGTGTGGATTTAAACACTCGGCGGTGGTGACTGCAGATGGAAAGCTCTTCTCCTTTGGTAATGGAGATTACGGCAGACTGGGACTTGGAAACACCTCTAACAAAAAGTTACCAGAGAGAGTAAGTGCACTGGAGGGCCACCAGGTTGGGCAGGTAAGACATTCCTCACACAGTGCCTTTCAAAAATTGTTGTTTTATTATTTTTATTATTATATATAAAATTGTATATAGTTAATATATATTTAATATATTAAGAATAAATCAATGAAGGCATTTATTTATCCTCCTTTTCTTATATAAATAAATGTTGTATATTTCCCAGTTTAAATTCGATTTTAAATCCCAGATTTTCATTGTGGACTCTTGAACAGCCTCTGCACACTATTTTATCTGATGTTTATGGTGTCATGGTTGTGTGAAGGTTGCATGTGGGCTGAATCACACTTTGGCAGTATCGGCTGATGGAATGACCGTCTGGGCATTTGGAGATGGAGACTATGGTAAACTGGGACTGGGAAACTCTACAGCCAAATCCTCCCCACAGGTACGACTACTGACATGTTAATGTGACGACACCATCATAAGCATATACAATTAAACATCACATGTCATAAACCAAACTCTTGGTCTTCGCTAAATTGAGTCTGGGTTTATTTTATAGAAAGTGGATGTTTTGTGTGGAATTGGAATAAAGAAGGTGGCGTGTGGCACACAGTTCTCTATTGCTCTAACCAAAGATGGAAACGTGTACACATTTGGGCAAGGTAAGCCATCCGCAGACATACGTGTCTCAGGGAAAAGCTTCACACTAATATAAACTGTTTCCTGAATGTTAAAGCAAGTCTAGTGTTTTTATTTAATAGTTTTTGCTATAATGTGACAGATCGCTTGATTGGTCTACCAGAGGGTCGAGCACGAAATCATAACCGGCCTCAGCAGGTCCCTGCTTTAATGGCCATGTTCATAGAGGATGTGGCTGTTGGAGCCGAACACATGCTTGCTCTCTCATCAACTGGAGATGTTTATGCCTGGGGGAGCAACTCCGAGGGACAGGTGTGTCATTATTGGGAAGAGGGGGTTAACAAACTAATTATGTTTCTCATTTTCCATTGGTTTTATGTAATATCTGGACAATAGCATGAAAATGTATCAGTTTGTGTTTTTGTCAATTTTTTATTAGCTGGGCTTGGGCCACACCAACCATGTCAGAGAGCCGACCCTCATCAGTGCTTTACAAGGCAAAAACATCCAGCAGATATCTGCAGGCCGCTGCCACAGTGCAGCATGGACTGTACCTCCTGTACCGCCACGTGCTCCAGGTACACATTTATTATTATTATTATTAGAATATAATTATTATTCAGTATTATTGTATATTCGATATAGATATTGTTTTCAAGTTGACAGTGGAATGAGGACATCAAAAGAAAAAAGAATTGTGTGTGTGTGTATATATATGTATGTATGTGTGTGTGTATATATATATATATGTGTGTGTGTGTGTGTGTGTGTGTGTGTGTGTTTTGATGTCCTCATCCCACTGCCAATTTGAAACTCATAAGTCACCCTCTCCTTGTAATACCTGTCATACCCATGTCATTATACAAAGTTGTGTCCTGATATGTCACAAAAACATGCGCACACACACACATGTATGTATTCTATTTCTATAATTATTAATATTTTGTAAGCATGTAAGCCTTTATTTTCAGGCTTTAGTTGTATTACAACTTAAGGTCATAAGAAGTCTTAAATGGTTCAAGAATGTCTTTATAATTTCAAGAGATCTTAAATTTGTGGACGGAAAGACAAGAATTGCAGTATGTCTTAATGTGCCGATTAAACTTTTAAAAGGCTTTGATTTCATTAAATATGAGCGCTGCACATTTCAAAGTCACAAGCTGCTCAGCTTTGTGTACTGCGGTTACCAGGAAAACCCTATATTTTCTGCCATTCCGAAAGCGCCTCCTGTTGGCAGATAATAAATGTGCATTTTCAATCAACCCGTCTGCCGTTATTTTGAGACACCCTTCGCTGCAGACTGTAGCGCGGTGATGTCACGTATGTACGTCACGTATGTGTTTACCGCGCATGCACTTGTAATTTGCATTGCATGATGACGTTAGTTGTTTTCAGGTCGTGCGCGCATTAAAACGATGTGCATACTTAAAAGAAAATTCTAATAAAATGTTAAAGTATTAAAGAACATTAAGGTAAAAAAGACGGGAAAACAACCATGTTTAACCATGTTTCATCTAAGGTAATATTATACGGAATTAAAGTTTATTCTGTAATATCTGTGTAGTATCTTACAATATATTAACATTCTGTTGCACTTTACTTCACTGTGTATATTGTAATATTATACTTTAATGGCACCTTATATTTCTTATTGAGCTAGTCAAAATTACAACAGATAAAGTACAGTCGTCGGCTCTAATAGTGCAGATGGTAAAACGTGTGTTGTTCACAATTTGATGCAATCGATCCGGTCCGAATCTGTCTTTTTTTCCCTACCTTTTCAAATTTCAAATCACATCAGAAAACCATTTATTTTAAATATAAAGGAAGGAAATAATCAAACAGTTTTGAGGGAGGGCTTTATTTTCCTAATATGCTGGCATCCATTTAATAATTTGAATTAAAATTATAATTTACACTCAGTCATTATTGCATACTGTTTTATAATGTACTACAATACTGAGGTGCAGATAATTGCCACTATTTGCAATAAGTAATATAAATAGCAGAAAATCCTGCTATTTTAACATAGTATAAATAGAATCTATAGCCATTTGCTCTAAGTGTAAATAGCCACTGCCTTTCTTATTTTAATTTTTCTTTTGCTATGGTTCTTGTTTATCTATTTTTTAACTATAAATTTGGACATTTTTCTTTTCGCTTTGGCAATTCTGCATGTGAAACATTTAAGCCAATAAAGTAGTTTTAAGTTCAGTTGACTACATACAGTATATTTTCAGTGTCTGCATCCCATTTAATGCAAGGTGCCTCCAAAAAAACCAAACTGATGACAGTGATCTTTTTTTATTTATTTCAAAGAACAAAACAGAAAATATTGTATATACAAATATAGATTAAGACTATAGACATGACACAAGAAATAAAAATCTGAAATTCACCTCCATCACTGATAAAACAATAAGTCAAGCAGTAGCCCTCAAATTCTTTGAATGGATAAAACCCACACAGGACTCTCCTCCTGCGACTCCTCACACAGCCAGGTGGACAGTCTTTAAATATCTCACTGCACCGGAGGCACTGGGTCAGAGAACATGACACCCGGAACTCTGGTTGTATTGTTCAGACAATGCACTCCAGTTCACGCCACCTAATTTACATAAAAGAACAAACAATACTAAAGCTATATTAAATCATTTTGAAGAAAGGCAGAAGAGCCATACAAGGAAAATATTTTAAATGTATTTTTAAATATATTTATAGCATGGTGTTAGAAAAAGTGTTATTTGCTTTGTCTGTAAACTACCTAAGATATTTAACCAGCATTAACATCAACTAAATGAATAAAGTTTGTCAAGTCAAATTTTAGGTTGGCTTGGCTTGAGAAAGCATGGCCTGAAAGTTTGAAGTTTTTTTTCAATTTGAAAATTTTACAGTTGAGGGCTATACAGTCTGTTAGAGAAAGAAAAACAGATAATTACAGGACTCTAGCCGCATGAAGTCAGTCTCTTCTCTGAATTTCTTCTCATTGACAATGTTCCCAAAAAGTCATATTAAGATATATGAAGGTCAATTTAAGAGTTAACACTTTACAATAAGGTGTCATTGGTAAACACTAGTTGATGTATTAATTAACATGAACTAACAATGAACAATACATGTGTTACAGTATCTATTAATCTTTGATAATGTTAATGAAAAAGATTACAAATATGATTTTTTTTTTTTTGCAATGCATGCAACCATCAATGGCATTACTTGCATTAATAAAGTCTTTCTGCTCTATTTTAAGACATCTTTAATGGTTCATTTTAGGCGAAATAAGACTTTGAAAGACCAGCATTCGAATACTCTATCATAAAACATGTCATAATTTGCAATGACACTCTCTATGATTATGACCAAAGCATTCTTACAATTAAAAGCAATTTAAACGCAAATTTTTAAGAAAACAAAAGTAATATCTCATGTCCACCATACCTTACGAACATCCGGAAGTGAATGAACCTGGATATGCGCATTAATGACAGTCAGTACGGCGCACAATCGTATTTACGGTAAATACATATACGTTACTGCGCATGCGCGGTAAACACACGTCACGTACATGCGTGACGTCGCCGCGCTACAGTCTGCAGCGAGGAGTACTTGGTTATTTTCCAGACCTATGTGAAAATCTACCATTATTTTTATGCAGCAAACACGCAGAGTTGTAAATGTCAGCCCGTGGATCGACAAGAAGCTAATGCATTATACAAATCTAAGCAATTAAGACCCTAAGACATATAATATGTGCTTTTGACTTTTGAATCACTTTTCTTATAAATGATTTAGAGGCTCAAATGTGAAGTTTATCATTGAATAAAAATGTTGTTTTTGTGGAAACCTGTATCTGAACTGTAAATCATGCTTTTACAGTCATTTTACGGTTTAATATGTTAACATACATAGACATTGCCCTATCCCGCTCATATGGTATTCATTTAATTCGTTCACATTTGTATATTTACTTAAAAATCCCTAAATGGAGGGCAAAATAAAATGCACAGTAATCACAGTTATTTCTGAAAATCATAATTAAACTCAATGATTTCGGTTGGATGATTATATAAAAACGCATGTAGCTGTGATGATCAGTTGTTGAGATGGAGTGTTTGTGTGTTCAGGTTCATCAGTGCCTCTGCAGCTGGGCTTGCCCCTGTGTGTGCCTCCTCAGTACAGTGCCCTGAGAGAGGTCAGTATGGAGGCTCTGAGAGCCCGACTGCGCCTGCTCTACCACTTCTCTGACCTCATGTACTCCTCATGGAGACTGCTGAACCTCAGTCCCAACAACCAGGTATACATACACTTAAATCCAATCATATTGTCTCTTTACTCTGAGGCTGTTGGGGGAAAAATCATGAATTATTTGTGTTTCAGAGCTGCACGTCCCGCTATAATGCAGGTACGTGGGGTATAGTCCAGGGTCAGCTGAGGCCCCTGCTGGCCCCTAGGGTTTACACACTGCCCATGGTGCGCTCTATTGGGAAGACCATGGTGCAGGGGAAGAACTACGGCCCACAGATCACGGTCAAAAGAATCTCTACACGGTCAGTCAGGCTCAGAGTTGCAGCCAGAACACTGGAGACATTCTCTGCCTCATTTGCATTCGAGATAGAACATAAGAACTTCTTAAATGTTTCTTTTTTTTGTCCTGTTTTCTCAGAGGAAGGAAGTGTAAGCCCATATTTGTGCAGATCGCCAGGCAGGTTGTGAAACTAAACGCATCTGATCTGAGGCTGCCGTCACGAGCTTGGAAAGTCAAGCTCGTGGGAGAGGGGGCAGATGATGCCGGAGGGGTGTTTGACGACACAATCACGGAGATGTGCCAGGTAGGGCGATACTGACGGAAATGTGTATATGATCTCAGTATGGCTCAGCCTTATGAAAAATGACAAGAGCGTTATAGTGGTGCATGTCACTCTTGTGTAGGAGCTGGAGACAGGAGTGGTGGATCTTCTCATCCCTTCTCCCAACGCCGCAGCAGAGGTGGGCTACAACCGAGACAGGTGAGCACCGACAGTCAGTTGTCTGAATATTGTTTTCCAACAAACGTATACACTGATCAGGTTTTCTTGATCTTTGTGTGTCTTCAGGTTCTTGCTGAACCCCTCAGCCTGTCTGGAAGAGCACCTGCTGCAGTTCAAGTTCTTGGGTATTCTGATGGGAGTGGCCATCCGCACGAAGAAGCCTCTAGACCTGCATCTCGCTCCAATGGTGTGGAAGCAGCTGTGCTGTATTCCTCTCACCCTTGAAGATCTGGAGGAGGTGGACCTGCTGTATGTACAGACCCTCAGCAGCATCTTACACCTGGAGGACAGCGGCATCACAGAGCAGAACTTCCATGAGGTGCTGTGGACTGACATAAAATACTTGTTTTTACTCAGTTTCTCATAGAGGATAATATAAGGAATTATTTACTCAGTCTAGCTCAGTGGATCTTAAGCAGGGGGCTTCAACATAGTTCCAAGGGGCCCCAATGTGGTTTTGAATGACTCAAAATAAAAATAAATATGAATAATGAAAAAATAAATATGCTTTAAAAATAAGCTAAAAAAAAATCTGATTTAAGCTGAAATCGTATGTCTTATTTGAATCTGTTCCCTCAACAACTTTTATTTTTAAGAACCAGAATTCCCACAGCCTTGGAAAACCTGGATCAAAATGTGATCTTTAGACTTGGAAAAGTCATGGATATTAATAAAATCCTAAAAAGTAATGAAACAATTGTTATTTTTTAAAAAAAGAAAAATCTAGTTATGTCAAGCTCTAAAATATTTTGTCAGGTACAAAAACATTTAAAAACCTTTAATCATAAGTGGCTAGGAAAGTCATAAATGATTTGGTAATAAATAGTGTAAAGAACATTGTTATTTAAACTTTTAGAATAACAGACTTGAATTATTTTTATTATTTAAATAATATGTATAATAATAGTTGTAGTAATAATAATATTTATATAAATATTTAAGTATTAAATCAATTTATCGTTCATTTATTTCCTCCATTCTGTAAATAAAAAAAGGTTGAGTAGCATTGTCATTACACCAGAAGTAACTTTGGGGCTTTCAAATGTTATAATGTCTACTCATGGGAAAATATTCCTTAACTGGTTTAATTTCTTTAACTTTTATATAGATGATTCCACTGGACTCATTTGTTGGCCAAAGTGCAGATGGGAAAATGGTTCCCATCATCCCCGGAGGAAACAGCATACCGCTGACCTTTTCCAATAGGAAGGAGTATGTAGAGCGTGCCATTGAGTATCGCCTGCATGAAATGGAACGCCAGGTGTGTTCACCTCGACTCTCAATTCTGTCTCTTCAATATTTTGGGAGTGTATCCACACCTAGATAATGACTTGTCATCTGATCATGTTATTCATCTCTTCTTTTGCGTTCACCTCTGAATGGTGTTAGGTGGCAGCGGTGCGCGAGGGCATGTCCTGGATCGTGCCTGTTCCCTTGCTGTCCTTACTGACAGCATGGCAGCTGGAGCAGATGGTCTGCGGGCTGCTGGAGATCAGCGTGGAGGTTCTGAAGAAGGTGGTCCGCTACAGAGAGGTGGACGAGCAGCAACAGCTGGTGCAGTGGTTCTGGCAGACGCTGGAGGAGTTCTCCAATGAGGAGAGAGTCCTCTTCATGCGCTTCGTCTCGGGACGCTCCCGTCTGCCAGCTAACACTGCTGATATATCCCAAAGGTTCCAGATCATGAAGGTGGACCGGGTAAGAATGTGTGTTTTTATGCATGGATATACATTTTATAGCCAATGGAAAAGAGGCTAATGTGTATTTCTGCTCTGTTTTTCAGCCGTACGACAGTCTTCCCACCTCTCAGACGTGCTTCTTCCAGCTCCGCCTCCCACCATACTCTAGCCAACCAGTCATGGCGGAGCGGCTGCGTTATGCTATTAATAACTGCCGTTCTATCGACATGGACAACTACATGCTCTCCCGCAATGTGGACAATGCAGATGGCTCAGACACAGATTACTGACCCCCTACATGCACATGTAAACACAGTCTACGCTGTGTAGGACTCCGTTTAGTATTCGGTGCAGGCTTTTATGATTACAGATGGTTTCACATACACATCTTAAACACATAATCAAGTGTTTTTATTTCACCTTTTCGTTTCTTAGCCTTTAAGCTGAACTTGGGTGGGCCGCACAATCTGTTTACACACATGTACACACTCGCCTTCTCTTTGCTTTGAAGCGCAGTCGTTCTCTACTATTCATTCTTCTTTTGGCTCTGCCTTATTTTCAGGATATTCAGCATGAAAGTGTTTTATTTAAAAAAAAAATTATAAAATGAAAAAAAAAAATGAAAACCTTGTACATTGTGGATAATGCTTCATTAGGAAATTGTTTTATGAGCATCTGTATTTATTTGATTTTTTTGAACCGCCTACACCAGTTTTCTTATGTCAGATGCAATAAATGTTTGAATCTGAAACAGCATTGTTGATGCATTTATTGGTTATTCAAAAGTCCAAAATGATATAAGGACACTTTGAATTGAATGTGACTGTAGAGATATTATAAAGACATGAGAAATGTTTCTTGAGCAGCAAATCATATTTCAGAATCATAACTGAAGGCTCATGCGACACTGAAGACTGAAGTAATGACCGTGGGGTGTCGCGATATACGCGGTATTGGTGATAATCGTGATATTCAAAGCACCAATTATTGATATCGTGATAATTTACTGTGTGACGATATACCCGTATTAGCGATAACCACGATATTAAAAATGAACTCTTATGATAACACCACATGTAAAAACTCCAGGGCCAGCACCTGGTTGAGCTCCCAGGTGACGGTATTGTGCCTTAATTACACTGACACGGTCACACAAGAAGACGACGCAGCACTCGCAGATACTCCGAGGAGAGCCATGTTCATCAAAGTTGTCATTATTTTTCTAGTTATAGAAGGGGAAACGTTATATTAACCTGTTAACAGCTGTTTTCTGTGTTCATATATTTAAGGAAAGACTCTATTTTTATTAACATTAACAATAAATAATAAATACATTTATTGTTAGTTAATAAAAATTTTTTTTAATAAATTTTAATAATTGTTTAATAAATGTATTGTTCATTGTTCATTCATGTTAGTTAATACATTAATGTTAACAAATGACATCTTATTGTAAAGTGTTACCATTAATATTTATTCATCATACTGTTGAACTTGACAGTATTTTCTCGCTTATTTCATAGGCGCTTCAAAGAAGACGAAGAAAGCCAGAGTCTTGTGCCCTGCGTTTATCAGTATCCTTATGTTTGTTAAGTGGAAAAGACTGGTTTCTATAGACATCATGATATATCGATACCATTAATTCTTATGGCCACAAACCGTGATATGAAAAATCTAATATCGTGACAGTCCTAAATGACAGTTTAAAATATATATATATATTCCCTTATTTTAAATTATTTAAACCATGGGTAAAGAAACCTGGAAAAAAAGTATTTAGTAAAAAAAAAAGACAATTACAATGGATTTGAGCTCAAGCTACTTTATTGTGAATCAAAATTTTATACACCTTACAAGAAAGTCCAATAAAAGTGACATCTAAAACAGATACCACTGGGGTCAGCAGTCACCTATGTGTTTAAAATCAACCAGAGCTTCTTGTAGCAGAGAGTAGTGGTTTTGTTCATTTTCATTAAGAGTGGCCGCTGCGTTTATCATTCAAGCCCAAGCAGTTTAAATATGTTCCACTGGGAAAATTAAACTGCTGCCCTAGAGAGAGTTGAGGAGGGTCTTTAGAAAGATGAGCATACAAACACATGAATTAAAAGGATACCTCAACTTGACGCTCCAGGGTTTAATTGCCAGAGAATTAAAGATCTGCTCTAAAACTGATGTCAGGATAGTGGCAGATCATTTGAGCCTAACTGGCCAGTTAAACATAAAATACAGAGGGAAAGGCCTGACAAAGGGGAGAGTCGACAATCTAAGGCCAAACCTATACAAGACCTTTTTTAAAACCTGCTACAAAGGAAAAAAATCACATAAGAAATCAGCTCTAGACAAGTCATTAGTATAAAACACACTCACACACTCTCTCTCTGACATGGTTTCAGTGTCTATTTCACACACAGAACATGAGGTACAGAACAGAAAGCAGAAGAGGAGGTAATTACAGAAAGTGCCAGATCTGCAGACATAAAATTCCTGGTACTAAGCAACCATTCTTATGCAGACTGCCCAGACCATAAGCCTCCCAGAGTTCAGGGCTGCTGGCCGTGTCATCGGCCCACTGGCTCAATAAGCCAGTTTTTGGAGAAAGTCCAGTTTGTGGCTGATGGGTTATCTTGGCCTGTGATTGGCCAGCAAGAAGTCTTTATCTTTACAGGTGAGGCAGAGTTTGAGGTTCCTCAGAGATCCTCCAGCACACAGGTACGCCCAGGCCGCCATGACGGACAGAATGATGTAGGTCGGGATCAGACTGCCTTGATAGTGTGGGTTCACAAATGTCTGTATGGAAAAAGAAAAACAAGTACCAATGATGAACAAAGATGTAACAACTGTGTCTCACATGATGCACTTGTGATCAGAGCGAGTAAGCTGCTTGTGACTATGGCTCTTCTCTGAGTAACAATTACGGTTCGTGAGGGAACTGTATAGGGTTTGTGAGTTGATCAAAACATAATTAAACTGAATGTAAAATTAAAATTTATAAATGTACTAGAATTAATCAAAATAAAACTCAGATCAAAAAACAGCTTTAAACTGTAAATACCGCATCTCAAGAAATCCATCTCTGTATGTGCAGTGAGTTTAATGTGAATTTTGGGAATCATATATAATAATTTATCTTTTATATATATATATATATATATATATATATATATATATAAAATTGTAATTTAAAACAACAATATATTAAAATCTTAATTTTTGTAATTAAAGTTAAAACAATATAATAATAAACAACATATATATTTATATATATAGTTTCTAAGAGATTCAGCTGAAAAAATAAAACAATTTGGGAACCTCTGCATTGCAGCACGACGTGTGTTCACTTACTACACATGATACTACTAAATGACTGAGGACCACCGCTCCAAGAGCCCACCATCTCTGACGCTCACACGACTCAAAGAAAACCACCCCCCAGAACATATGCAGCAAGATAACGGCCAGAGTCATGAAAGCTGTGGAGAGAAAGCAAACGCTGATTGCTCGAGACACCTCACTATTATTTATGGTTTAGACACTTACTGGCATCTCATTATTACCTGAGGATATGAAGTAATGTTGAGAGTCCCCATGGATGCCGACAGTTCCCGGACCCAAGGAATCTGAGAGTATGTTGACCACAGAGAACGCTCCGCTCATGAAGCCAAAGCCCAGACCTGATACTACAAACCAAAAACACACGCACACTTAAAAAATTGGCTGTTTATTGGACTACTAGAAGCAGCATGTGATGGATGTTTACCATAAGCTAGCTGCCGGATGGAGATGGGCATGGTGTCCTCCTGACTGAGCGCCAACAGGCCTTCGTTTGCCTTCCTGTGAGAGATACAATAACAGACGTTAACAACTCTCCTACACAACACCAACACTCCGAGCCAAAGTGAATCACTGATGTAATCTTTTAGTTATTTAAAAACTCCATGGAATCTGAGGAGGGACTGTTTGATAATGTGTTCGGTCTTGTGTTGAGTATTTACTACTGTCTAAGGACAGTACAATTAAAAAAAATATATAAATTAAATTTTTTAAGTGAGAATATATTCTGAACTCAAAACTGACAGAAATCCTTTGGGGTAACATTACAAATAAATTATTTTGAGATTTCTATTTATCAAAGAATCCTTAAAAAAACAGCATGGTTTCCACCAACATATTAAGTAGCACAACTGTTTTCAACATTGATAATAATAATAAATGTTTCTTGAGTACCAAATCAGAACATTAGAATGGGTTCTGAAGCATAATGTGACACTGAAGACCGGAGTAGAAAATTCAGCTTTACTGTCACAGGAATGCATTACATTTTAAAATATATTTTCAAATAGTTAAAAAAAAATATTTTACATTGTAGTAATATTTTACAATATTACTGTATTTTAATCAAATAAATGCAGCCTTGGTGAGCAGAAGAAGCTTCTTTCAAACTAGCATATCACCATTTCAACTTTTTTTTTTTTTAGACAATTGTTTTACAAATTGTCCAGACAAAAAGAATATTTAAGTTTACTGGCCCTCAACGTAGCTGATAGTTGAGAATAAACAATCATAACTGTGGTTTCAACTCAAAAATACACGTTGAAACAACTGCATCTCACTGAAAAAAAAAATTAAGATAAAAAATGCTATGGCAGTGGGGTAACAATGTTTTTAAAGTTGACTCAACAACTAGTATTTTTACAGTGTCGATGACCTCAAAGCCCTGCCACTGTTATCAGTGTAATATTAACACAGTCAACACTCAAGAACATCATACGCCGTTACATTTAGGTTTATTGATTATGAGGCTGCTTTCAAACACAGAAAATGAAGTTTTTTCTTACTTCAGCAATCTGTAGTAACCATATCTGAATGTCTCCTGAAGCAGTACAGAGAGCACAACCCCAAAAATGAGCAGCCCTGTCTGCTGAGTGGCACTGTTCTTGTTGCTGATCTGAACTGTGATGAACCACACAAGAGAGGACAGCAACAAAGACACCAGCCAGAAGAAAGCCCTGAAACAAACACAATCATGTTAGAAACCCCGCTCAGAATTCTCAGTCACCTAAACCTGCTTCCCCTTTCCATTCACTGTTTTTTAAGTGCTCTTAAAGGAGAAGCTCACTCAAAAGCTGCCCTGTTTTTGAAAAGCTACACTAAATTCAAATATTTGGGGTCAGTAAGATTTTGTTTCTAAAGTTTTTTTAAACCGGTCTCATCAATGTGATTGGATCAAAAATAAACTGAAAATATTATTATAAGATTATTAATCTTATTATCTTATTAATATTATAATAAGATTTTTATTTTAATACATTTTACAATTGCAACGCTTTTTTTCAACAGCCATAATACTAGCTTTCAGTGTCACATGATCTTCAATATTTTTGTGGCAACCTTGATTTTTTTCAAATATTTCTATAAACAGAAACTTTAAAAGAACGTCATATAAAAGTCTCCGCTGTCACTTTATATAAGTTTAATCAATCCATCCTTGCTGAAAACAAGTATTAATTAAAAACTAAACTAATCTTACAGACCCCAAACCATTCGTTTAAATGCCTCACGATTTTCAAACCTCTTTTTGTATTCGATTGTTAGGGTTTCAAGTTGTATCATCTACGCCTCAGAGATCGCCTAGTGGTTTGTCTAAAGCAGCAGATGTTAAGGGCAGGACTCAGCCCGGACGAAGTGCTGTATCACGGGACTCTCAGCCATTCACACCGGGAGATGAGAGCAGCATTTCTGCCCTGATACTTACCCTGCTATGAGGAAGATCACACGCAGCGGGTCCCTGGCGATCGTAAACACGAACAAAGCGACTGCTGGCCCGAAAGCGATGAACGTACAGCCGAAAAACACCGCCACCGTCATGATGGAGCGCGGCTAACCTGCTAATTCACTCAAAAGACTGCCGCTTCACACAGATAAGTGCCCTCAGAGGCTATCAACACTCTTCATCCATGAGAGAGCCACACGGCTGTTAATCGGTTCGTATACGCAACAAACATCAAGAGTTCACAAGGCGTTTTTTGAGCCAGTTTTCTTCGAAATCGGTTGAGAGGATTCAGCGATAAACTCGAACAGTTCAGCGCAGCGTCGAAGGTTACTTCCGGCTCCTAGTCACGTGACCTCATGTATTTTCATAGCCTATCAGTTCCCTTTCATAAGTCACTTCGATGCTGCGGTGACGTCACTGTATGGGAACACCCCATCCGCCAATCCTATTGGCCAAATAAAAGTGACTGTCTCGCTGTAAAGGGCGCTTCGAGCAGCATTGGATCGAGTTATCATGCCGAGCGTTCCCTCAGACACTCTGCGCAATTCAGCTTTCAGAATCCGAGGGGCGGATCAAGGGTCTGGCAAAGACGGCCCGTTTATGACGGCTCACACAGCTGCCGCTTTTTCGCTAGCGGCAGAGCCCGATGTTCATCTTGTTGGATTAATTCCTGCCGTGGACACGCTTCAGGATTATACACAACGGGACGCAACGACTTTGACGCATGCGCTTCCCCTGCTTACGAACGCCGTGAGCTTTTCATGCCCGGACATTTTAACGCGTATGAAAACGTTGCAGAAGGCGGAAATCTTGAAACTGCTAATGTTGTTTCGGGCCGCGTGGGAATGATGGCCCGGCATTTCACAATGGGTGTTATGCACAATTCGTCACGGATACACCATTCAGTTTCGAAAAGGCCCATCTCCTTTCTGCGGAATTCTTCCCACGGTTGTGAAGCCAAAGGAAATAGCGGTGCTGCGACAGGAGATGTCAGCTCTGCTGAGCAAAGGGGCTATAGAGGAAGTACACCCCTTTCAGATGGAGTCAGGTTTTTACAGCCGCTATTTTGTTGTGCCAAAAAAATACGGCGGGTTGCGACCCATTTTGGATTTACGCCGTTTGAATCTTGCACTCAGGACGAGCAAATTCAAGATGTCAACGTTAAAGTCTATTTTGTCTCAGATTCAACCAAACAACTGGTTTGTCACGATCGATCTGAAGGATGCATATTTTCATATTCAGATTATCAAGAGACACAGGAAGTTCCTCAGATTCGCTTTAGAGGGCAAACCGAATCAATACCGCGTTCTTCCCTTTGGCTTAGCTCTGGCTCCCCGAACTTTTTCAAAATGCATGGACGCAGCTCTGGCCCCGTTGCGGCTCCAGGGCGTTCGCGTGTTGAACTACTTAGACGATTGGCTGGTGTTAGCACAATCGCAGACTCAAGCACACTCTCACCGGGATCTTGTGCTGAATCATCTAAACAGCCTGGGCTTATGCACGAATTTCCAGAAGAGTGTTTTAATTCCCTCTCAACGGATAACCTTTCTGGGAATAGACTTGGACTCTCGCGCGATGACAGCAAAACTATCTCTCCCGTGCGCTCAGTCCATCGCGTCATGCGTGCGTAGCTTCAAAGCGGGGTGATGGTGAGCTTGTGCCTCAGACTTTTAGGTCTAATGGCATCCCCTGTAATCCGTCTGGGATTACTTGATATGCGCCCTTTTCAGTGGTGGACGAAAAGTCGGAACATTTCACCCCGTTGTCTTCTGCATCGGACGATTTCGGTGACACGGAGGTGTGTTATGTCAATAAAACAGTGGATGTCAACCGAATTCCTTCTAGCCGGAGTTCGGCTGGGGATTTGTGCTTCCTGAGAGACTGTTACGATGGACGCGTCTTTGACCGGTTGGGGAGCTGTTTGTCAAGGGCGCCCAGCTCACGGAGTGTGGACGGCCACACAACGCAATTGGCATATAAACATGTTGGAATTACTGGCAGTTTTTCTAGCTCTCCAGTACTTCTTGAAATCTGCTGATCGGCCGTCATGTACTGCTCAGGTCAGACAACATAGCGGTTGTGTCATATCTGAATCATCAAGGAGGATTGCCCCCTGTGCAGGCTGGCGACAAATATTCTTCTTTGGTCTCAGAACAGATTTCTGTCGATCCGAGCGGTTTATGTCCCTGGACGTTTGAACTTCGGAGAGGATTTGCTATCCAGACAGACTCTGGAGCAGGGGGAATGGAGGTTGCGCCCCCAAACGGTGAGCCTCTTATGACGGATTTTTGGAGAAGCAAGAGTGGACTTATTCGCGTCGAGCATGACTACGCATTGCCCGCTGGGGTTCTCCCTATGCCCTCCATCGCCCCTGGGCTTGGATGCGTTAGCTCACAATTGGCCCAGAACCAGCTTGTATGCTTTTCCCCCGATTCATTTAATTCCAGCAGTGTTATCCAGGATACGGCTGGACAGAGTGGAGCAGCTGCTGCTGGTGGCTCCGTGGTGGCCCACACAGCCGTGGTTTGCGGACCTGATCAGTCTGTTAGCGGGCTCTCCATGGGAGATTCCCCTCAGACAGGATTTACTATCGCAAGCAGAGGGAATGATTTGGCACCCAAGGCCAGATCTATGGAAGCTGTGGGTGTGGCCTCTGAGCGGAGTGAGTTAGTATGTCCCGGTCTTTCTGTTGAAACCACCGAGACTATAATGAATTCTAGAGCAGCTTCTACGAGATGCTTAAATGCTTTCAAATGGAAACTGTTTACGACCTGGTGTGGAATTCATAATATGGATCCAGTTTACTGCCCAGTTGCTTCAGTACAGGAGTTCCTTCAGGACCGTTTCTCTGATGGAGTAACGCCAGCCACTCTGAAAGTTTACGTGGCAGCCATTTCAGCTAACCACGTATATATAGATGGTGCCTCAGTGGGCCGTCATCCGCTGGTTTTTCGTTTTATACAGGGTGCGCGACGGCTGAGGCCTTTCCGCCCTGCGCGAGTTCCTTCATGGGATTTATCCATTGTGTTGCAAGGTTTACCAGGGCATTCGTGGAGATTATACCGGATAAAATCCTGACTCTAAAGACAGTTCTTCTTGTGGCTTTATCCTCCCTCAAGAGAGTTGGGGATTTACAGGCTCTTTTTGTTTCACCCTCGTGCGGGGTCAGGAGATCTGAGTCTTTGCCCTGTCAGAGCGCTAAAGACTTACGTTGATCGAACAGCCCCATGGCGTGAGTCTGACCAGCTGTTTGTCTGTTTTGGACATAAGAATAAAGGCCATGCTGTCACAAAACAACGCATGTCCCATTGGTTGGTGGAGGCAATATCTTTAGCCTATGAGGCGCGCGGACTCGCTTTCGCCCTTAGGAATTAGAGCTCATTCCACGAGAGCAGTGGCTTCTTCACAACCTTTTCTCAGTGGATCTTCTATGGATGATATCTGTGCTGCGGCAGAATGGTCCTCACCGAGCACTTTTATCAAGTTTTACAGTCTGGATTTGAGGATGGCCCCTGGCTCCTGGGTTCTCTCCGCTTGAGCAGATGCTTCCTTGGATCCCAGCTATCAGGTACGTCAGGCATTATGGTATAGGATTCCCATACGGTGACGTCACCGCAGCATCGAAGTGACCTATGAAAGGGAACATCTCGGTTACCAGAGGTGGGTAGAGTACCCAAAAACTGTACTCAAGTAAAAGTAAAAGTACTTCTAGAAATATTTACTCAAGTAAAAGTAAAAGTACTAGTCTTGAATAGTTACTTGAGTAAGAGTAAAAGAGTATCGGATAAAAAATCTACTCAAGTAGTTAGTTACTAGTTACTTTGGGTCATATATACTGAGCCTATTTTTATTTAGATATATAGATAAAATGTATTTAATGTATGTGTGTGTGTATAAATGTATATATTTCATCAGCCTTTACTCCAATTTATGTAATTTATTATAAAACCCTGTCTGTTTACTTAAGTAACAGATATAGGTGTCATGCCATAACATTTTTTTAATACGACTGACTTTATATTAAATGTGAATTTAACATTGAGTGTTAATGTGATATAAATATTGCTACTAATCTTTCATTGTTCAGAAAGAGAGCAAATAACATTTACATTATTAAAGATCATTTTCACTGACAGTCTAGAGTTCAATCACTCTCAGAAACTCCCTTTAAAATCACTGAAACTATTAACACTGTGAAATCGATATCTTAATTAAAGATTCGTACACACATCTGCACTTTGTTGTTTCTGATGAGAGAATTCGCCAGAAAGCGGTCTCCAGTCAGTGAGCGAGTGAAGGAAGCACCGGCATTTTAGCGATGACTCATCTGAACACCTCTGATTGGCCAATGCTTTAATAAGCTCAAAAGAATCATGTGTGATTTGTTATAATGCGCAGCGCTGTATAAACGCATCTATCTCTGGCTCAGCGCCAGCAAGCAATCACAGATCTGAATTTAGCAGCTGATAATATGTATTAATATTAATAAAATCTTAATCGGCTATTTTTTGTCTTTTGGAAGCTGCACTCAACTTGACTCCCCTCTGTTATAAGCCACACACGTACAACAAACTAATGTCACAGTGGTATTGTGTACTGTAATCGAATGTAGCCCAAGTTATTACCTGTTAAACAGTAGACAGCACACGCGGTGTTCATCTAATAAGGAT
Organism: Carassius carassius; assembly: GCF_963082965.1. NCBI lineage: Eukaryota > Metazoa > Chordata > Actinopteri > Cypriniformes > Cyprinidae > Carassius > Carassius carassius. Next base: position 17,524,369 of record NC_081756.1, on the reverse strand, counting down.
CTCCATCGCAAGCAAATAATATCCTTTGCAGATTTGCTTTCAATTCAGTGCAGTTCCATATCCACGTTTTCAACGCTCTTTCTGTTCTTAAACGTTAAAACTCTGAGTGAACCGCTTCAGACGCTCAGCGCATGCGGCAAGGAACTGAACGAATCATTCAAACTGATTCATGAACCAATTCACTCGTTTGCCAATTGGTTTGATCAAGCCTTTGAACAGAATTGACTTAAAAGAATGAATCATTCTCGAATGGGCATCGCTCATTGCCCAGAGAAAAGTAGACGGCGCGTTTGGAATAAACTGAAGCATTTATAACATTTATTGCATTAAGATAAAGTAACGAGAGGATCGTCGCCCACAGTAACGAAGTAAAAGTACAGATTTTTCCCCAAAAATTTACTCAAGTAAGAGTATAAAGTACCCATCTTTAAATATACTCCGAAAAGTATTAGTTACCCCAAAAAATTACTCAAGTAAATGTAACGAAGTAAATGTAACTCGTTACTACCCACCTCTGTCGGTTACGTATGTAACCACGGTTCCCTGAATAGGGAACGAGATGCTGCGGTCCCGGCCGTTCCATAACTTGATAGCATTCTTCTTTTTCAGTTCATGAAATCTGAGCGAAATAGCGCACGGCACCCAGGTATACGATGCGTACGTATGCGTAGGGGTGGTGCCAAGCGCTATTTGGCCAATAGGATTGGCGGGATGGTATAGGGCTTCAGACATTCGTCACACCGAGGGGTGTTCCCATACGGTGACGTCACCGCAGCATCTCGTTCCCTATTCAGGGAACCGATACTTAACCGAGATGTTTTCTCACCTCACCCACAGAATTCCTCTTCTTACCAGCATTATTTAACCCTCCTATTGTCCTACGAACTTGACCCACATTTAAACCTATTAAAAATGCTTGACTTCTTGTTTACACTACTTACACTACTGTCTAAATATCCCCATCAGACACATAAAATGTGTTTTTATTGTAAACATTATTATAGAAAGCTGATTCAATTGAATATTGGCAACACACAATAGCTATGAGTAAAAAAAATTGTGGGATGAAAATACCAAATCATGAACAATGTTTCATAGAGGTTATGCAATTTCACACTCAAAAGTTAATTCATTTTAATAAGATATTGCAAACGTTCTACACATTCTTTATATTTGTATTCATATACTCCAATATTCAGTATCCATTCCACATAATGCATTTGAATGTATTGTTCTTGTCTTAACCTACACAATATAATAAATATATAAATAAAAATCCTCCTTTTCTTAATCACACACGCACAAACACACACAACATATCAAACTGAGCACTAACGGGGTTGTGGCTGGAAGGGATACAGCAAAAACCGATTAGATTGTGTTTCATTAACGTCTGCACCTACCCTAAACCTACCCCTTACAATAATGCAAAAATAGTCATTATTGTTGTACAATGTGTTGTACAAACATTCCACTATATTGATGTGCGCATGCGCAGTAGTTTTTGCTGTATGCCATCTAGCTTTAACTAACAGTAATATAAGCATATGGCACTGTTGTGTGACATTTTCTCTTCCTCCGTTTCAAGTATTAAATACTGTTTATCATCCATCAATCAAATATACAAACACATTTTAAAAAGACAATGCTATTCCAAATGATGATGAAGACCATGATGAAGATTAAAATTTGCGTGTCAGCTCCATAACAGCTATAGTTGTGCTCTGGCCAAAGATAAAAGCTCCAGTAATGACAGTCACCACACCCCACCCTGTCAACATGGATCTGGAAGGAACAAACAAAATTTGGGAGACAAAAATATATTAATTAATTAATTAATTAATTAATAAATAAATATAATATTTATTGTGTAAAATGGTTAAAGTAATTAAAAACTATATTTTTAGACGAACCATAAATGTAAAAAAAAAAAACCTCACCTCATCCTGTGATTTATAGGTTCTGTCTGCATGGCAAAAATGAGGCACAGCCCTGCAAAAAAAAAAATCAGTTTGGTCAATATCATCTCACATTCTGTTTAATTATCATACAACCACACCACCCCCCCACCCCCCCCACCCAAAAAAAAAGAATTAACACTTTTATTCAGCATGGATGCATTAAATATCTATTTAAAAAAACTATCTATTTATCAAAGAATTCTGAAAATGTATCACATTTTTCACAAAAATATTAGGTAGCACAGCAGTTTTCAGCTTTGATAATAATATGAAATATTTCTTGACCACCAAATCAGCATATCAGAATGACTTCACTGAACACTGTGAACACTGAACATTCAGCTTTGCCATCACAGGAATAGATGACATTTTAAAATAGAAAAGAGCTCAATTGTAATAATATTTCACAGTTTTTACTGCAGCTGTCGTGAGTATAAGATAACTCTTACCAAGCCCAAACTTTTAATCGGTAAAGTATATATGAATGCTTGTGTGTTGGTGAAATTGTAATTATTTAATTGAGTGTCTCACCAGGAAAAATAAATATAAAGAAGGCACTAATTCCCCCGATTACGCTGATGACCTCACTCATATCTGGTACATATATGGCGATGAGGAGAGTCACGGTGATCCAGAGGATTGTTAGAATCAGACGGCACCGACTCTCAAACACAGATGTAATTATGGCCCGTCGTTCCCAAAAGCGCAATATCTGTGTTAGAATCACTGACCTGTGAACAAGACGCAATCATTGACACATGAGTGTGTGTACACAGTGTGTGTGTACAGTGAGCTATTCACATCTATTTGTGGTTAATGGTACCTTCCCAGAAGCAGTATTATAGGATAGATGGTGATGATCGAAATACCAAACAGCAGCCTAGCAATAATCATCACTACATCATTTCCAGGATATGACATCAAGATATCTGAGGCTACTTCCCGTCCAAATGTGAGAAAACCAAACACACCTGCCATATTTTAACAAAGTGTCAGTCTCTCCATTTAAACTCACTGGAAAATATTTATACTATAGATAGCAATGAGCTCTACAAATATGTCTCACCTGTGAGAGTATAAATAAGCAGACAGAAAATCATAGAAGTGACTGAGATGAAAACCCAATGTGTAATCTTTTTGTTTTCCATGCTGCTGTAAATAGCAATACAAGCTTCGTGACACTGTAATATAAATAAAGATTACAGTATATGAGATTTCAGCAATCACAACTGTCAAAGGTACAACACAGAAATTTGCAAATAGTGCACCATTAATTGAAAGAAATAATACTTGTATCTCTGCATAGAATTTATATATATATATATAGAATCTGACCTGGAAACCAAAACAGATCGTAGGAACCACACTGAAGATGGATGCCCACGAGTCCAGTCTGTCACAAATAACCCACCGATATTAAACTCATATGAATAATATGAAATATACATGCACTCAACTTTATGGAAAACATGTACTTAACATATAACTCACCCTTGACTGTGCTCTGGTGTGAGGTCTGCTGTGTGCTCATCTTTTAGATAATACTTTGCGATTACGGCTACACTCAGGTATGTAGCAGCCAAAGTTCCCAATACACTGGCAATGAAACATAAAGAAACATTCAGAGATAATGATGGATACAGCAGGCTGAAGTGGGACAGAGGTGGGAGAGTGAGGCAAGTGTGCAGTACTTTTCACTAGAGCTCTAAATTATGGAATTCTATGGTTAAAAAAGATTTAGGGAGTAGCAGATACACGTGTCAGCTCAACACACCTGGTGTATTTCTGGATGCCGATCTCTTTGGGAATAGAGAGTGGAAGGATGATAATGAGGCACATGACAAAGAGTGCAAAACGGTGATCTGTGTACCAGTGAAATGGCATCTCTCCATCTGTATTTCCTGTCACTGTCTCATACAGAGACAGACACACTGAAACACACAGACACTTAAGTTCAAATGTATAATATATCTCTTTGTGTTTTTGTCATGTGTATATATGCACATTAATCTGTTACAGTTCCTCACACTGAAATGACTCATAAGGAACAATACATGCAACTTACACTTATCCAGTTGATCCTGCACAACCACCAAAAAGGCCACAGAGATCATGAAGAGGTTGAAAACAAAGCAGATCTCACACAGATGTCCAATCCTGTGTCCACACACCTCTCGTACCACATCATGATAGGTGTTCTGCCGACTGATTGATGAGGCATAGCCTAGAATGACTAACCCGCTTATGAGAAACAGCAGAGATACCTGAGAGAAAGATGTTGAACTGGGTTAAACATCACAATCTACATATTCTTTTTCACAATCTACATATTCTTTTTCACATGTCATAAAAGACTTATGGGCTGTTTCTTTGTTAAAAATTCCTTGCGCATTAAATAATGTAATTTAACACATTATTTAACTCTAAAATTAGTTTAAAATACCTAACACCTTTCAATTAAAAATCGTTTTTGCTGCTTAATTTATTTGTGGAAACTATACACTACCATTCAAAACTTAAGTAAGATTGTAAGAAAAACAAAACATTATTTTATTCAGAAAACACACATTAAGTTGATCAAAAGTGATAGCAAAGACATTCATCAAAGAATATTGAACAAAGTATCACTAAAGTATTTTGCTTTGCCATCATAGGAATAAATTACTATTAAAATATATTAAAATAGTAAATTGTTATTTTATTTTTTTTACTTAATCCTAAATGTAGCCTCACTGAATATAAGACATTTGTTTTAAAAAATCTTATTCAATGCCAGTAATGAATGTACACTTTATATTAATACATAAGAATATCTCAAAGGGTGATTAATGTCACACAAGTGCACGTACAGCAAAATGTATACAAGTAGGCTAATCAGTGATTTAAAGATAAACTTTCACAGTAAATAAATAAATAAATTAAATTAAATAAGTTTATTTGCTGGTCCCTCAGCTGGTTTATCTGGATGGCCAACTGTTGTCCTAGCTTGACAAGTTGGTTTATACCTTTGCAAGTGCTCTAGTGCAAAAATGACTCATCTACACTGTCAGAAATACAACGCACCATCTCCACACTGATGGCCGTGTTCACGCCGCCAGCCTTCTCAAAAGCCCATGGGAAGTTCAGGAGTCCCGCGCCGAGGGCTGATTTAAGCATGATGAAAATGGCCCCAAACGATCCAAGTCGCGGGACGTCCGAGCCCCGCGCAGGTTTGGATAGCACACTGATGCTGCGTATACTCTCCCGGGCCAGTTCCTCCATGCTCAGTTCGAAGCACAGTTCTAAAGTTCTGTTGTGTTCTAACACGAAAACGATCTAAGAAGCTTCCCTCGGTAAAAGTGGAGCGTTATGTCCAAAGCATCCGCACTTCTCTAGTGTACAATCTCTGTTCAGTTTAGTAATGCGAGTGAGGCTGTCTCAAGTAAGACCCCTTAAAAATGTCATCCCAAGGTGAGAAATATTGTAAAGACCTGCTAGCGTTTGTAATGATGGGTTTCGAGTCTTAATGATTGCTTTCCTATAGATGCACGTTGGGAGAAATTTGCAGCTGATTTCACACAGGAGCGACTACTTCAGCTTCCTTATCAAACGAGACTCTCGTTTTGTCTTGAACAGGAGGAATTCGGTGTTATTTTCTCAAGTGAAGCGCGTTGGTAGCCTAATTTAATTAGTGCTCGTCTCGCGACCCCGTTCGAGCCCTTTGAACAAACATTAATTTTAAGGGCTTGCTTGAGGCACGTGCCAGTTAAAGGGACTAACTTGTTTGTGAACTTTCATTTCTTTGCTTCGTTTAAACATTTTTCCAATACATATTATTCGGATTTATAAATCATATTAATTTTATTTATTAATGATGTGGAAGCTCTTTCACTTTTAAAAAGCCATGGATTATCCGATTCCAGATATAGCTAATAGCCTATTCATAAGAGAGCATGTCTACATTTATATTATAAATATATTACAGCTGGCTGTAAAACGTAATGCAAATGTAATGTAAATATATAAAGAATATAAAGACAGATTTTTTTTTCTGTGTATGGCTACATTCACATAAAATGTAGCAACCTACAGGAGCCAATAGGCCTAGGCTATTTGGGAACAAGCAGATTACTTACATTTAGTCATTTAGTAGACGATTTTATCCAAAGCGATTTACAAATGAGGACAATGTAAGCAATCAAAAACAACAAAAAGAGCAATGATATATAAGTGCTATAAAAAAATCACAGTTAGCTTAAACACTGTACACGTAGAGGTCTCTTCCATCTTTATTTGACCCACTAACTTTAACACTCACTATTCTAATTCCATTCTTACAAAAAAAAAAAAAAAAAAAAAAAAAATATATATATATATATATATATATATATATATATATATATATATATATATATATATACTTGCATAATAAATAAAAAGAAAATAGAATACAAAAAGATTAGAAAGGTAGTTAGATTTATTTTATTTTTTTAAAGAATAGAATTAGAATATTGAGTGCTAAAGTTTAAGTTGACTTGGCTCGACACACAAATGCCTTTTTTTAAACAGGGAATGATCTGCAACCAATCAGATATCTCCCATCTTTTAGCCAATCACAAGAACGCACTCCACGTGGGGTATTGTTTACTTATAAGCCAATCACATGAACGCATTCACACAGCGCGATATGCCTGTGGTGCGGCATATTATAGCCTACTTATTTATGAAATTGTATGAAAATACAGATGTTTAGATTACAATTCAGGTTTATTTTTTATTATTTTTTACAAAATATAAATTTAAAAATGTCTCAATACATATAGCCCAGTGACTGCAGAAAAAAAGTTAACCATGGATTCATAAATTTGCAATAGGCAATTATTTCATTTTATTGAAATATTTTAATGAAAGTAAAAAAAAAAAATTACACCTTTTTGAATATTTAAATATATCTAAATATTATTTTGGATGCAATATAGAAGTCACTTTAATTATAATATTCGTTCCCTACATGAAGAGAGAGTCAGTGGTCCACTGCAAGAGGAAAGTGACTCTCCGACTGCGAAAAGTGGGTCTCCGGCTGCGTGAGGAAAGTGAGTTCTTCGCTGAGGAAAGTGAGTTGCTCTCTGCGTGAGGAAAAGTGAGTCGTTCGCTGCGTGACTGGTGAGGAAAGTGAATCGTTCGCTACGAGAGGAAAGTGAGTCGTTCGCTGCGTGATTTCAAAGGACATTTAAACCATCTCTGATTTTTATTATATCGTGTTATATTGTTATTGGACATACTGTAACTATGCTTGTAATCGTTATACAAATTCGTGTTCTTTATGCCCGCGATGGATACGCGGAAGTGAGCGCATATTGGATAGTTTACATATTCTAATGTTCCAGATATAATTGTTTGCGCTCTGCTTTAACACTGGGTTTTGTTAGACATAAACCATAAATATTTGACTGAAACTTGTCTATTAAAATCTGTTTGCATGATTTTTAACTTTGAAATATTTTAACTGTTTTAACTCATTTTGGCGTCACTTTGACAGCGAATAACTTTACATCTGAGGCGTTTAAAGACTCCATTTATCCATTATTTATTTCTAAAGATACATGACAATGTATAAAGGGCTCCATTTCCTTCTATGTTACATTATGGCCCCGTAGAAACAGTTTTTGTAAAAATAGGCTAACCATTGCGTCATAACCACTTGACTCTCTGTCGCACAGTAGAGAAATTACCGTACAGACAGGAGGAGAAGCTCGCAGGCAATCGGGGAGACGTCGAGAGAAGCCCATAGATATAGAGTCCATAAAAGCAACGGGACAAAATATTTCAGAATACTTACTCCTGCTCACTCACGCCAAAGAACTCCCCGCTCAAGCTCGCCGTCTCTGCAAGATTAACGATGGCAGTTTGCACGCACAGCTACTAGAAGATTTACATCTGTCAGACAGGTTGCTGACATCATCAAGCTTAGTTTGAGTCTGCGGGTCAGAAACATAAGTGCTAAAAATCGCTAAAAATGGGCTTCACTTGTCTCAATTGAGGTCCAATGGGGTCGCTGTGTCCATTTCTTTTACTGTCTATGGAGAAAACACGGAGGAACATTGTGCTTCGGGAGTCACCCATCACGAGAACGACGGCTCGATACTGGCACATGCGGTGACATGCGCCTTTATGGCTCTGGCGGATGGTGGTATTGAAGTGTATGCGCCAGAATGGAAGCACGTGTCTCGTTGACCCATCATACTCAGAGGAATATGAGAGCTGGCAGGAGGGTTACGGGGAGGACCAGGGTTGTGTCACCGTGGCTCTGCTTCCCAATTTGAATCAAGTGTCTAGTCTGACCGCGGACGAAGAGATGCGGGAAGACACAATGGTCAATGCTGTAAAAAGCTGCATGGACGGCTGTCACAAGCTATATCCGGTGCTACAGCGAACTCTGACGCGGGCTGTGAAGAAAAAAGCTCCTCCACCCGAGAAATAGGCTTTTACCGTATTTTACCTGAGTATAAGTCACATCAGTCCAAAAATACGTCATGATGAGGAAAAAAACATATATAAGTCGCACTGGACTATAAGTCGCATTTATTTAGAACCAAGAACAAAGAGAAAACATTACTGTCTACAGTCGCGAGAGGGCGCTCTATGTCTTCAGTGTACATAGACTACAGGAGCACCTGAGCAGTAGAGCTGTAATTGGAAGGTGAAATAAAGAAATAAAATAAGTCCTCTGTAACATCGTAACATCTCAGTGCTCTAAACAGTCATATGCATATTTAGCCTATAAATAGACCAACGCATGAATAAAAACGAGTCTTTTTTAACAAATTAAATTAACATACATTTTAAATTTAGATGGGTATTTGGCAATAACGAAATTAAGATAAAGGCTGAGCCGGATTTGCTTCGCCACTAGCAGCTAACATTTAATATTAGCGTATACTCTGTCCACATTATGCATTTAAAGCTGAAGTAGGTAACTTTTGTAAAAATGTATTTGTGAAACCTGTCATTATGTCCTGACAGTAGAATATGAGACAGATAATCTGTGAAAAAATCAAACTTCTCTGTCTCCTCCCAGTGGTCCTATTGCCATTTGCAGAAATACACCACTCCCGGTAAGAAACAACCAATCAGAGCTGCGGTCCGTAACTTTTTTTGGTGTTCAAGATTTACAAAATGTATATAATAAGCGAGTACACCATGAATACATTTTCCAAACCGTGTTTTTAGCCTGTCCTGAATCACTAGGGTACAGCTATAATAAGTGTTTATATTCGGACTATTTTACATTGCTTCAGGGGTACCGCGGCGGAGTAACCCGGTACCTTTGTGATTCTTCATAGACATAAACAAAGAGAAGTAGCTCCGGCTACAATGTTCTTCCGCAAGACGCAAGCAGTTCTGTTTATTACGGACTGCAGCTTTAAGACTCAATGAATATTTAGTTATCATTTGAAAAACCATTACTACAGAGATTAAGCTAAGCCTACATGTTTTTGTGGAGGAAAATTATTGAATCCACTGTAGATGGATTCAGCGCGTTCCTGCGCTCACTGATGGTGCGTCATTATTTACTCATTATTCTCATTATAAACATGGTCAAAACTTTTCCACACCTCAGACTTTGCTTTAGTTGCTGGTGCAACCAAAACATAATCGCCAGAGGCAAGCCTCCGTTACACCTACTCAGCATCCATTTTCACATCTTTCTCGTGCTAATCGAAACACAGCACATGACCGCTCGTTTACCTCACAAACCGGAGTGCAAGCCCGCGCCCGCGTAAGATGATATAAATTAAGCCCGAACCTGACCGAACCCATCGGGTTCGGGCAAAGATCTTCAGCTCTACTGAGCAGCATAGAGCGCCCTCTCGCGGCTGGAGACGGTAATGTTTTCTATTGGTTCATTTCTCTCGGTTCATTTCAAATTAATTTTGATAAATAAAACGCACCTGACTATAAGTCGCAGGACCAGCCAAACTATGAAAAAAAGTGTGACTTATAGTCTGGAAAATACTGTACTTGACTTGGTCCTAAAGTTGTGTTTCAAGGAAAATAAAACTAAAAGTGAATATATATTTTTTCTATATGCATTTCTTATCATACTTAAAAATGCAACATGCAATACAAATGAAATAAAATTATCTGCAGTTTCAAATATATTTTCTTTTATTTCTTCATTACCACAAGTATTGCTGGTTATGTATGCAGTAAGTATGATTGCAAATAAATAAAACATGTAGTTCACAAGGCATTTAAAAAAAAACTAGATGCATTTTGAGACTGATGCTTTGGTGTAGTAGTAACCTTTAATCAAAAGATTTGCCACAACAAGATGGTTTATGAAATCCCTGATTGACTCATAAATGTGACAGTCAAAACAGTGCACTGAATAATTTTGATTATGTTATGAATGTAATAAAACAGATGAAAGGGGCCAGAGTAAAACAGTACAAATACAAAGTAATTTAAAAACTGGCACTTGAATGAATATTCAAATATTAAAGTGCTTGGATTTTTAGTATGTTTTGGCAAACAACTTACAAAATTACATTAAAAAAAAGATGGCTAAATGTGTCTCATTCTCTAGTAAAACAGACCTGTTGTAAGATTGCTCAAGTAAATCATAGTGCAAACTGTACAATATATTTTAACTGATATATTGCATAATTATGCATACATTACTATGTAATACATGTTAACTGTTTATATCACAGCATGCAGGGTAATGTATGAATGAGATTGTGTGTTTAATCCCTGCACTGCACTCTGTGAGGCTCTCAAATACGTTTCAATATAATGTTTGTAATTTCTGAACGGCTTGCAATTCTCATTGGAATGCCATAATAACCGGTTCCAGGGGTCACGTAGACCATAGTGTGTTCAGAGACACGGTAGAGTCCACAGAAAAACGGATTCATCAGGAATGCCAGGATGGTGAGGGGAAAGAGCTGACCAGCGTGTGTGTGACCTACACAAATGCAAAAGGGAGTTCAGTAGAGGACAGAAGTTAAGCTTTAGCAGCATACTCCTAGATTTTCACTTTACAAAAACTGATATTTACAGACCTGAGAGTACCAGACTGATGTCTGGTCGTTGCTGGAGGGCCTGTTTGGCAGCATGAGGCTGATGTGCAAGAAGAATAATAGGGCTCTCTGCACTGCAGCCACTAAGAGCTTTCTCAACATCCATGCCATGGCCTGGGTATCTTTTAACCAAAATAACACCATGAACATGAGCCCAGTACAACGCACACAATTTGCATCAGATTTGTATTTATTCAAATGAGCCTGACAATATCATCACTGTGGACTGACCGTAGCATGCGGGCCTCAAGGTCATCAATGCCAGCAAGGCATATCCAGTCTTGAGTTTGTTCAGGACGAAACACTTTTGCATGGCTGTTGTGAAGAGCCTGAATCCCCATCGAGCGCAAGAGCTCAAACCAGCCTTCAACATCGTTAGTGTAGTAGTCATGATTGCCTGAAAGTCACATAAAAATAAGTGTATAGATGTGCACAAAATGTTTATTTACACCCTTATGGCAAACAGCTAACAAAGACAGACCTGTAGCAAAATAGGAGCCGAGTCGAGCCTTCATCTGTCCCAGTGGTTCTGCAGCAGTCCTCAATCGATTCACCTGAGAGTCAGTCAGGTCACCGACAATCACCACCACATCTATAGCAACAAACACAAGGAGTAAAGTTCAATATCAGGTACAGGTTAAATGGACAGTCCACCCCCAAAAGAATGCATGTACTTTGTTCTGTTGAACATGAAGATTATATATATATATATATATATATATGTGTGTGTGTGTGTGTGTGTGTGTGTGTGTGTGTGTGTGTGTGTGAAGTGAATGGGAATGAATACAACAGGAGAAAGGCAGTCCCACAGGTTTGGAATGACATGAGTGTTGGTAAATGATGGGATAATTTATTTCTTGGGTGGACTATCCCTATAACATCTTACAGATCGTAGTGACAGATAGCATATAATTTATAATTGTAATTACCTGGGTTCAGCTCATTCACCATATTAACAATGCGCTGCAGTTTGGAGCGGCCTACTGTAGGTCCCAGATGTATGTCGGACAGAAGCACCAACCTGAGCCCGTTCAAAGACTCAGGGAGCTTCTCTACTGGGATCTCCACCTCGACTACTCGTGGAGGCTGGGCTGCATTTACCAAGCCATACACTGCCAGTACTGCCGTTACTATCATTGCCAGCACTATATGACTGACTGATCCGCTCGCGACAGCATCCTCTCCACCTCCTCCTCGGCTTCGGGAGAGAAGCCCGCGGAGGCGTTTAAGGCAGCCAAAAACGAACAGGAAGAACAATAAGATGACATAAATGCCCAAACAGGAGAAACTCAGTAATGATAACCAGTGTGGCTCAGTGTCCACGAGGAAAAACATGCAAAGGTAGCTCCCGTGCACCAGAGTAAGAAACAGCAGGACGAGAAGACGCCAACATCTCTGCGGGACAGAAGGTGCACCTCTGGATCCGCACAGCCGCCGCGCCACGCGTTTCCAAATGTAGAGAGAGCCTAGGAGCAGCAGGGAGTTGATGAAGAGGACAAACTGAACGCGAAACAACGAAGCGCGAGTGTTTTTGTCAACCTTCTCTGAGATTAATGTTCTGGATGTAAGCATAGAGAAAAAAACGACTCCCGACGCGATTCCTACTTTCCACTCGGTGGAGAGGCGCCTGAATCCAAACATACTGACCGGCACGTGCACAGTCTGTGACAACTATACTGCGGTCATTCTTATGACACTATAACTTATAAGAACGATAAAAGAGTTTCCCATACTTGTCAATTCACGGTGCATTCTAGTAATAAAAATAGCATTCACGGTGCATTCTAGTAATAAAAATAGCGAGTCATTCTCTCACATGTAAGAGAGAACAACACAAAACTACTTCCGTAGACAAAGACGAGCGATGGCTGCTATGATAACAACATGAAGAATACTGTTGTGATTCGCGGTTTCCGACTAGAAAGGTCATACAAACATTGCTACATACTTAAGGTATATAAACGTCCACTATATAATTCGCGATCGTGCAAAACAAATTAAATATAAACACGTCCGTTATTTGACAGCGTCTACTACTTCTGGCCTTTCTGAGTGACAGGTGTGTGCGGTAATATCATTGGCTCGTCACATTGCAGAGGCGTGGCTAATGTTACGCTCTAATTCTGATTGGAAAGGATCTCAGGATTATTAACACTAATATTTTGAGTAATTTAGGCCTATTTGCAACTTATTTATACTAAAAAACATTTCCTGCGGTAGTTTGTGCTTTTGTAATCAAAACAAAACATTTTGATTTAATTATAATGATGATAAAAATTATAATGGGATAACTTTATATACACGCAAATGTGAAATTCTTGAACGAAAAATGTCAGGTTGTCTTTCATAAAAGGATATAGACAGGAATAAAAATGTTTGGTTTGTGTAAGTGCCACTGAAGTGGAGATTTATGACTCAATTTTGGAGAAAAAAAACTAATTTTGAGAAAACGTACTTTAAAAATATGTACTGTAATTTAAATATATTGACACAAATAGATAAAGTGCTATAAAAGAAAAAGACCGAAATCTAAAAATTGACAGGTGCATGAAAAAACTTGTTTTTGGCTGCAGTGTCTCCCCTTAATGTCACACCTAATACTTAATACTCACACCCCTGGTTTCATAAGCTTAGTCCCAGACTAAAATGTAAGTCTGAGCTGTTTCAAGGGAAAGAATCTTGCACTGATCTTAAAATATGCACCCTTGTTTTGTTTTTCTAAGGCATGTTCATAAAATTACTTGAACTATGGCCTTGTGAAACCAAGCCACAGTGTCAAATGTATACATGCAAAACTGCATTTAAATTGTAGGAATTGGGTCTCTCACAAGGGGATCATAATATATTAATTATCTTGGCATCAATAAGTTTGAACCCCCTGGTCAAACTAAAGCAGAAAGCACACACTTTATATATATTTATGAATGTTCATAAGCATAACACCTTGTGTGCAGGCTACAGTTCAAACCTCTTTCCTTTTAGTCCTGTAACATTGGCAGAATTCTACAAATTTGTGTTTCTTTATTGGCAACGGGATGGTCAGTTTTTACAATTTATGCATTCTATTATTTTGTATATTGTGGTGTATTTGTGTACGTGAGCTATTACAGATGTTAACGTTTTTAAACTACATGTATCCTGGAAGTATGGATGAGAAATAACATTAAAACTCAAAGTACATCCTTTAATTTAATCAATAATCACAACAAATGCGGGAGTACACGAAAGATTTGTTGTATATTAATATCATTATTAATGGAGCACAGTGTTGCAGCAGCACATATCCCAGATTTTCATTTGCAGCAGTGTGTGTCGCACGATTTCTCCTTGTCCTTGCATGCGCTCTCGCAGTCCTTTGTTCCCTTACTGCAATCAGATGGACAACTGCCGCAACCTACCGGGTCGAAAAGGGGGAAATGATTTAATTCTGTAGAATCATGTTTAATAATCCAAAGTATTAGTTATTCGACTCACTTTTCTTGCTATGTACGCACTTGCAGTTGGTGCATTTGCAGTTTTGCCCGCAGTTACAAGATCCAGCTACAACACAGATGGTATTTTAAATTTCCCGAAGATGCGTGCGCGAGTCACCATATATTTTCTTGCTATAATTACACATGTTTGGTTTATATACTTACATTTAGAACAGTCACACTTGTCCATTTTGGCACGATAATTCCAATTAATGTACGATGTTTTCGTGGAAAAATCTGGTAGAAATAAATGGAACCGCTCCTTCGTGCGTCACAATCACGTGAGAACGTCATGTGAAATGTGTGAGCGCAGTGATGGATGAATTTGGGATCTAATTCAGTATTACGTGGGCATCAGATAAAGATAAAAGTGAAGTCAGGCATAAAATAATTCTTATATTTCACACTGATCTTATTTTATGTATTTATATACGCAGTCCAGTTCTTAATAACTGCAGGTTAAACTAGACTAACCATGTTAAACGAGGAATAAATCAGTACACAGCCAGTAGTTGGTGCTGAAGTGTTTTCTTTTTTTAATGTAAACATTTCATTGGTCGGTTAGAACACTAAACCCAGCAGTACAGTGCAGTATGACCCCAAGGGAGGAAAAGAGGACATTCAATGCACCAAAAAAAAAACCTTCCACAGCAGAGAAAATGAGGACCAAAATCTGGGTTAAGTAACAGGTCATGGTTGAATAAAGAGTGTGCTTGCATTACACATGCGCACACTTCTGTACACACTCTCACACGTCATTATGTCATCAGTTAAAGAGACTGAGATAAAAAGAAGCAATAGCTCATTCGTCCAGTAATTCAGTTATATATGAATCCGAATTACTATCTCAAAGGGATACTCCACCTCAAAATTAAAATTTTGTCATTAATCCATTACCCCCATGTCATTCCAAACCTGTAAAAGCTTAGTTCATCTTGGGAACACAATTTAAGATATTTTGGATGAAAACCGGGAGGCCTGTGACTGTCCCATTCACTGCCAAGTAAAATACACTGTCAAGGTCCAGAAAAGTACGAAAGACTTCGTCAGAATAGTCCATCTGCCATCAGTGGTTCAATCTGAATTTTATGAAGTGACGAGAATACTGCATGTACATGAAGAAAGGAGACAAATTGTGAATAAAGTCATTATTTTTGTTTTCTTTGTGTACAAACAGTATTCTCGTCACTTCATAATGTTACGGTTGAACCCCTGATGGCAGATGGACTATTCTGATTATGTCTTTCATACTTTTCTGGACCTTTACAGTGTATTTTACTTGACAGTGAATGGGACAGTCACAAGTCTAACAGTTTTCATCCAAAATATCTTAAATTGTGTTCCAAAGACAAACAAAGTTTTTATGGGTTTGGAACGACATGGGGGTAAGTGATTAATGACAAAATTTTCATTTTGGGGTGGAGAATCCCTTTAATATTTACGCTGCTCTCCATCTAAAGTCTGTAAGCTAGTATGTTTGTATTCATAGCCTGACACTGATAGGGTGCACAAAGTGTGGGGCGATACAAAATATGTAAATAGTTATATAAATCAATAAACTACAGAATAATTTATACAGAAATGAACAACTGAAAAGATTTGGAACTATTTGTGCTCATGTTGAGTGAGAATGTTGTCAACATCACACTTTGTAAGAGGCTTCATTTGCTGAAAGGCATTTTATTGCACAGTCTGAAGCCAGTGAGCAGAGACCCAAAAAGGGGTGATGCCAGGTCCAAAACAACTTTGGACTTAAGAGCTGCCCCTGGACAACATTCAGTTTCTGAAATGACATTCAGCTCTTCTAAATGATTCACCATATATCTTGCTCTCAGTCACTCAATATTTTTAGACCTTTAGCCTGCAAGAGTCACTGATCCTTCTGGGACTCTGAGATCATTTTAATAGATTATGCCAGCACTTAGAAGTGTTTTACACAGCAGAGAACCTTTGTGTGTTATCAACTGGCAAACACTCTCACTCGTTATGACTTCCACTCACACACATGCACTCAGGCTTAAAGCATCTATGCCCGACCAAACACTAATATTTTTACTATACATGCACACCCATACAGTATTTACTCCAGCAATTTACTGACAAACTACATAGGAAAATAAGGTATAAATATTCTGAACAAAAGACAAAAATTGATAGAGTGAAATAAAATAAGGGAGTGCCTTGGCCAAAATCACAGGGGTGTCAGTTCAGTCACTTGTTACCATTTCGAAGCGTAACAAGTGGAGTCGGAGCTCAGTAGAGGCCACAACCACGCAGGTTATTGGCGATGATGATGTCAGTGACAGCATCAAAGACCACTTGGATATTTCCTGTGTCTGTAGCGCAGGTTAGATGACAGTAGATTTCTTTATTAGGAGAGCGATTTTTACTTTCAAACTGAACCTGTATATATGAAGTAGCGGCTTCGAATGTATTTGGGCCTGCAGGAAAGATGAAGAAATGATGGACTTAGTTTTTCTATTTTATATCTGTAAATTTCTTATGTACATGTGTGCATAGCTTTTGTACCTGTGTATTCTGGGAAGCAGATAGTCAGTGGAGATTTTGCAATCTTTTCTCCAAAAAGATCCTTCTTATTTAGGAAAAGGATGATGGATGTGTCAACAAAGAACTTATTGTTACATATAGAGTCAAAGAGCGTCAGAGACTCATGCATACGGTTCTGCAGAGAAGAAAGAAAAAAAAGGTCATCAAACACATTTTGGACTTACATTTTTAGACTGCATAATTAGCAAACTTTTAAAATCTATTTCTCATTATATTACATTTTATTATATTTTTTTCACAGAGTCAACAACATCCACAGCACCAGAACCCTACACTCCACCCACAGTCACAGAGTTCTGATCACCTGCACCTGTCACATCCAATCAGCACAGACTATATAAACCACTCACCTCAGTTCACTGTTGTCTGGTCTCATTGTTTCTACCGGAATGCTTCCCAACCACTTACTTGCATGGACTTACCTTCTTCCATCCGATATTCTGCATCCAACCTCAGAACCCATCTCACCAACACCAGTTCATCCAAACCTGCTAAGATCATACTGTTATTCACTGAAATACCTCAGCATTGCTCTGTTGACCAATCACTCACCTGCTATCCACGTCTATCTGTCAAAACCTGCAATAAAGATTTTGTTTGGATGACCTTGTTGCCTTCTGTTTTATGATAGAAGACCAAACCAAACATGCAATGTTCCAGCGATGCACACAACCCTTTCAACAATCCTTTTGCTTACTTGGTTCAAGCTCTCTGTCAAGCACTTAAACCACCCGTCACCACTTCTTCACTGTCTGCCTCTGCCAGTCCCATGGACTGACCAGCGAGCTACTCAGGAGAGGCGAAGGATTGCAGCGGATTCCTAGGGATTCCTTCTACAAGTTGAAAATGCAGCCGCGACTATTTGCGTACAATCGTCACAAGATTGCATGGATAATTTCCTTGTTATCTGGACAAGCTTTGCAGTGTCAATGTGCTATGTGGGATGCCAATGGACCAGTTATCAACTTGCTGATGGCATTTACCATGCATTTTAAAGACATCTTCTGACAGACCGCTAGGACTTTCTTTATGCATGATCAACTCTACCGGCACCATCAAGGGAGATCTTCGGTTTCAGTTTTGCACTCTGGCAGCCGTCAGACCTCCATGCTCAGCAATGAGTGCTATCCATATAACACCTTGAATCCTAGATGGCCTGTTCAGATGTTCTAACAATGAAGTTAGAACTGTTTGGCTAACTGTATCAGGACTGTATCAAGTTAAAAGAACAACCTTCAAGTCTGTTTAACATAAATCAACTCATTCTTCTTCTCATGTCGATGTATGCTCCATGTCCATTTAGACTCCTGACAGCTCCAAACCACAAAAAGATTCCTCCAGAACACTGGACATTCCAGGATGTCTTCAAAAAGTAACAGGCAACCAAACTACACCCACATTTGCAATGGGCCTGTACGATCGATTTGCTGCCTGGGGTTACATTTACACCTAGCAAAGTCTACCACGTTGTCCATCCCAGAACAAAAGGCCATAGAGGAGTATATCGAGGAGGCTTCTCAAGGAAGAATGTATCCGTCCATCCACTTCCCCTGCCACTTCAAGTTTCTACTTTGTGGGAAAGAAGGACGGAGGCTTGCACTCCTGCACTGACTACCATGCTCTCAACTCCCAGATGGTCAAGTTCTTGTACCCTCTTCCTCTGGTCCCAGCAGCCCTGGAGCAATTATGGATAGCTCGCATCTTCACGAAGTTGGACCTGCAGGACACTACGAATATCTTGTTATGACATATGGACTGTCCAACTCACCCTCAGTCTTCCAGGGATTTATGAACAAGGTGTTCTGGGAATTCCTTCATCGCTTCGTCATCATCTACATTGATGATAAGCTCATCTATTCCTGAAACCAGGCCAAACATCGCCAACATGTGACGCAGGTCCTACAGAAACTTAGAGAATTCCACATGTACCTTAAGCTCGAGAAATTTGAGTTTCACTGTGACACCGTCCATTTCCTTGGCTATGTAATCAACCAACACAGCATTCACATGGACCAGAGGAAGGTACAGGCAGTAGAGAATTGCCCACAACCCATATCCATCAAGGAACTACAATGCTTCTTGGGGTTTGCAAACTTCTACAGGAAGTTCATCAACAACTTCCTGTAGTGCATCAACAAGATCTGCTCACCTTTAACCTCCTTGATGAAACATGGGGCCAGGTCTCTGCACTGGAACTCTAATGCAATCAACGTGGGGCCAAGCCTTCTGTGTCACTCATACCCAAGTGCATCCCAATCCAGAACTGCTCTTAGTCATCAAGGTTTATGCATCCACTACCGCTGTAGGAGCTGTTTTGTCTCAGCGGCAGGGTGAGCCTCCCAAACTGCATCCATGTGCCAAGAAGCTGTCCCCCACGTAGCGCAACTATGAAAATGATAACCGCAAAATGCTGGCCATCAAACTTGTCTTAGAAGAGAAGCGCCAATGGCTAGAGGGAGCTTAACATCCTTTTGAGGTCATCACTGACAACTGTAATCTTGAGTATCTTCCTGGAAGAAACTCATGTACATACATCACTGGGCTCTGGACACCCAGGCAGCCAGCAAACCCTCTCCCTCATTAGCAATCACTACTGGTGGCCCAATATGGCCCAGGTCTCCTGATTTGTCAAAAGATGCTTAGTCTGTGTCCATATCCAAGGTCCCTTGCCACCTACCTGAGGAAAAGCTGGTCCCTCTCCCTTTACATAACAGGGCATGGTGACACATTGGAGTTGATTTCATCATTGACACACCTTTTTCGGCTTCTCACACATGTCCTCTTCATTGTAGACTGCTTCTCCAAAGTGTGCAAATTGATTAATTTGAAAGGACTACCCACTGCTTTGAAACAGCTGGAAGAGAGTTTTGTCATCTTGGGATCCCCGAAGATATCTTCTTTGTCCCTGAACCTCTTTTCATCTCCCGAGTGTGTAATGCCTTATTCCAGTTACTCTGAGTCACTGTCAACTTAACATCAGGATATCATCTGCAGTCCGGCAGCCAGACTGAGAGGAAGATGCAAGAAATTGAGAGACACCTGCGATCTTATTATCATAAACATCAAGACAGCTGGAGCAGTTACCTTCCATGGGCCGAATATGCACAGAACCCCCTGCTTCAAGCCACCACCGGATTAAAACCCGTCCAGTGCATACTCGGCTATCAACTGGCCCTGTTTCCCTGGTGAGCCTTCTGATGTTCCAGCTGTCCACCATTGGTTCCAGGAGAGCAAGTGTATTTGGGACTCAGCTCACATCCACATGCAGAGGGCAGTTCAGAGCCACAAGAGCCAGGTCGACGCTAGAAGATCAGCAACACCCCAGTATCATCCAGTACAGAAGATCGACTGACCTGTCCCTACTACGTCCATCCATTCACAATCCAGAGGCAGATCAATGAACTCCCACAGAGGCTTAACCTTCCTCCTCACTACAGAATTTCACCATCTTTTCATGTATCCCTGTTGAAACCATATACTAATCCTCTTCTTGCTTCCTTTACAGGGTCTGGTGCTGATGATGTACCTCCTCCTCCTCCAACAGATTCTTCGGATGAGAACATTTACAGAATCAACATCACCCTAGACTCCAGATGATGGGGCTGCCACCTAGAGTACCTCGTAGACTAGGAGGGGTAAGGCCCAGAGTAAAGATCTTGGGTTGCCCATGATGACATACTAGTCCCATCTCTGCTTCTTGAGTTCCACACAAATCAACCCGATCATCCAGCACAGAGAGGCAGAGGCCATCCCCATCGTTGTAGAGCTGCCTGTGAAAGGTGGGTACTGTCACAGAGTCAACAACATTCATAGCACAGGACCCTTACACTCCGCCCACTCGTTCACAGTAACCAGAGGTCTGATTACATGCACCTGTCACATCCAATCAGCACAGACTATACAAACCACTCACCTCAGTTCACTGTTGTCTGGTCTCGGTGTGCCAACCTGAATGCTACCCCACCACTTACTTGCATGGACTTACCTTCTTCCGTCCGATATTCATCTAGATCCAACCTCAGAACCCAGTTCACCAAAACCAGATCATCCAAACCTGCAAAGATCAGACTGTTATTCACTGAAATTCCTCAGCATTGCTCTGTTGACCAATCACTCACCTGCTATTCACGTGTATATGTCAAAACCTGCAATAAACCTTTTGTTTGGATGACCCTGTTGCATTTTTTTATTTTATGACAATTATATTTATATTTATAATTATATATATATATATATATTAATTTTTTATATACAAATTTGCCATTTTTTATAAATATATGTGTGTGTGAATTAAAGTTATATAGTTATATATAACACACATTAAACAACTTTTATAATATACAGTCGTGGCCAAAAGTTTTGAGAATTACATAAATATTAGTTTTCAAAAAGTTTGCTGCTAAACTGCTTTTAGATCTTTGTTTCAGTTGTTTCTGTGATGTACTGAAATATAATTACAAGCACTTCATACGTTTCAAAGGCTTTTATCGACAATTACATGACACTTATGCAAAGAGTCAGTATTTGTAGTGTTGGCCCTTCTTTTTCAGGAACTCTCCAATTCGACTGGGCATGCTGTCAATCAACTTCTGGGCCAAATCCTGACTGATAGCAACCCATTCTTTCATAATCACGTCTTGGAGTTTGTCAGAATTAGTGGGTTTTTGTTTGTCCACCCGCCTCTTGAGGATTGACCTCAATGGGATTAAGATCTGGGGAGTTTCCAGGCCATGGACCCAAAATTTCAACATTCTGGTCCCCGAGCCACTTAGTTATCACTTTTGCCTTATGGCACGGTGCTCCATCGTGCTGGAAAATGCATTGTTCTTCACCAAACTGTTGTTGGATTGTTGGAAGAAGTTGCTGTTGGAGGGTGTTTTGGTACCATTCTTTATTCATGGCTGTGTTTTTGGGCAGAATTGTGAGTGAGCCCACTCCCTTGGATGAGAAGCAACCCCACACATGAATGGTGTCAGGATGATTTACTGTTGGCATGACACAGGACTGATGGTAGCGCTCACCTTTTCTTCTCCGGACAACCCTTTTTCCAGATGCCCCAAACAATCGGAAAGGGGCTTCATCGGAGAATATGACTTTGCCCCAGTCCTCAGCAGTCCATTCACTATACTTTCTGCAGAAGATCAATCTGTCCCTGGTGTTTTTTTTGGAGAGAAGTGGCTTCTTTGCTGCCCTTCTTGACACCAGGCCATCTTCCAAAAGTCTTGGCCTCACTGTGCGTGCAGATGCGCTCACACCTGCCTGCTGCCATTCCTGAGCAAGCTCTGCACTGGTGGCACTCCGATCCCGCAGCTGAATCCTCTTTAGGAGACGATCCTGGCACTTGCTGGACTTTCTTGGACGCCCTGAAGCCTTCTTTACAAGAATTGAACCTCTTTTCTTGAAGTTCTTGATGATCCTATAAGTTGTTGATTTAGGTGCAATCTTAGTAGCCACAATATCCTTGCCTGTGAAGCCATTTTTATGCAACGCAATGATGGCTGCACGCGTTTCTTTGCAGGTCACCATGGTTAACAATGGAAGAACAATGATTTCAAGCATCACCCTCCTTTTAACATGTCAAGTCTGCCATTCTAACCCATTCAGCCTGACATAATGATCTCCAGCCTTGTGCTCGTCAACATTCTCACCTGAGTTAACAAGACGATTACTAAAATGAAAGTGAAAAAGTGAGTGAAGTGACATTCAGCCAAGTATGGTGACCCATACTCAGAATTTGTGCTCTGCATTTAACCCATCCGAAATGCACACACACAGAGCAGTGAACACACACACACACTGTGAGCACACACCCGGAGCAGTGGGCAGCCATTTATGCTGCGGCGCCCGGGGAGCAGTTGGGGGTTCGATGCCTTGCTCAAGGGCACCTAAGTCGTGGTATTGAGGGTGGAGAGAGAACTGTACATTCACTCCCCCCACCCACAATTCCTGCCGGCCCGGGACTCGAACTTACAACCTTTCGATTGGGAGTCCGACTCTCTAACCATTAGGCCACGACTTTCCCTAAATGATCTCAGCAGGTCCTTTAATGACAGCAATGAAATGCAGTGGAAAGGTTTTTTTGGGATTAAGTTAATTTTCATGGCAAAGAAGGACTATGCAATTCATCTGATCACTCTTCATAACATTCTGGAGTATATGCAAATTGCTATTATAAAAACTTAAGCAGCAACTTTTCCAATTTCCAATATTTATGTAATTCTCAAAACTTTTGGCCACGACTGTACATATATATATAGACCATTATATATATTACATCATACATAAGTAAATACACACTCACTCACACACACACACACACTATATATCACACAATATATATACCTTTTAAAGAATAAACTATATACTCATTTTATATATATATTAGGTGATTCAGATCAATTTCAGGTTGACCGTCAAAAAAAATTGTTTTAGATAAAAATGCCAAGATAGAAGAAAAAAATAAAAACAAAACAAACTAATTTACCATTAAATGTCATAATGTGACTATGCAAGCTGTCTAATACCTATATGATCAGGTGTAATCTGGGTGTAGTAGTTTACCGTTGTTTCATCTTCATGGAGCATTTGGTCATATCCACTCAGTGCCACACAAAAGATAATGGCTGTCACATCCTCAAAGCAGTGAATCCATTTTTTCCTCTCTGATCTCTGTCCCCCCACATCAAACAGCCTGGGGACGAAACATCACACACTTTCAGGACATATGTGAAGCCATGTACATGCATGCGTGCACACACACAAGACATACAATACATGTTAAGAAACAAAATAGGTCGACCAAAGATATCATATTTAAACGGTCTAACATACTGAATAAAAATAAATTATTTTCCAATTCCTTATGTCAGTTATTTACAAATAGACTTTGAGGAAAATTATACACATCTTATTTATTTCTGCTTTTTAACATCTAAGTAACTTTTCATTCAACAAATATTCCCAATATATTTTTTATTAAAATTTAAAAAAAAATGTAATTTAAAATGTTTTAATTTAATTTTAAATATAATATATGAGTCAAATCAGATTTGTTTTGTGATTTTTACAATAAACCCAATAAAGCAATACTATATATTGTTTTAACAATAAAGTGTCAAAGCATGTTTCAAAGCAGCTTAACATAAAGTCATACTAATATGTCTTAAAAAATTTTACACTGAGCAGTTTTAGGGTTGGGTGATTTGACAATATGTTGATAATATAAATGATGAACTCGGTTCAGATTCAGCCCTATATATTGACTTACATTATGATATATAGTTTGAAATAAGTTTGATAAGGTATAATAACATGCTTTTAGAAGGCACGGAAAAAACTTCATTTTTTTAATTCCCGATAAATATTGCATTTAACTCACATAAAAGAAACAAAACTACTCAGTAGTTACCTAAAGTTAAGGTTCTTGAAGGAAAAATTTGTCTCAACGATGCCAGTAGTTTTGACTCTGGTTCGGAGAATATCCTGTTCAGTGGGGAGGTAATCTGGAGATCCAACGCGCTGCAAACTGTCTAGGTAACTAAAACACAGAACACCCGGGTGCATTTTTAAATCTGTATTATAATACATAATATGTGTAACATGTGCACATTACATTTGACAGTGACATGCTTGTTGCATCATCTCATGTATGTATGACAGTGGGACTCACTACTGGGCGGAGTCGTTGAGCTGATACTCTCGTGAGCGGCTAAAGCAAGATTGAGTTCCAGCATCAGTCCACAGACGCGTCATGGCAGCCAGCAGTTCTGTTGAAAATGGCTCTGTGTCTTCCATACGACCAACCACATCAAATACAAGCTTAGCATCTGCCTGTAAATACATGAAACATCCTGTTAAATTAATATAAGTGTAGAATGACACCCACTAAATGTTCTTTGCATTGGCAACCATAATGATATTTTATAATTCATATGCACTAGGTGTCACTGTAGCTCAGCGCATCCTCTGAGAAGTGTGGTTTGGGTAATACAAGGTGAGTTCAATCACTAGGAAAATCTAATGCAAACATTAAAGAACACTGTAAAATCAAAACAATTGTATGAAGGTACATTAACATTTGTGAAACTGCCCTGTTGTTTTCTGCCACATTGTATTGTTTTATCAAACCAATTACATTATTAAGATGTTTGGAAAATATGGAAATATATATCAAAATATGGAAAATAATACATAAAATAATACATAAATCATAATACATATAGATAATATGTTTCAAAACAATTCATCTGAATGTTTAATCAAATCACACCACTTGTACTTTATTATATCTGTGGAGTTTTTTATTTTTCATTCATTGAGCTGATCTCCAGGTCTGGCGGTAGCACTTTTAGCTTAGCTTAGCATAGATCATTGAATCTGATTAGACCATTAGCATCTCGCTCGAAAATGACCAAAGAGTTTAGATATTTTTTCTATTTAAAACTTGACTCTTCTGTAGTTACATCGTGTACTAAGACAGACAGAAAATTAAAAGTGGTGATTTTCTAGGCCGATATGGCAAAGTTCCTTGATTATTATGCCGCGTCAGTTCCTAGCAATGGCGGTTTCTCCATTAGGGTGATTGGGCGACGCACCACCAAAGGAAAGGGACGGCTAGCCCTAACGTGCTTTCATCATCGTTCGTAACCTTAACCTGTGCAACGACTGTTTTATACAGTCTATGGGTGGGAACAGTGACATCCAATAATATTTAAAAACTATATTGAATTTTAACAACAAGAAAAAAATGAAAAACTAAAATGAAAAACTACTTTAATATCTTTATCAAATGTGAAAAAAAAACAACAACAACAGAGGAACGGGGACAGCTATGTCTTTGTCAACTGAACTTGATCGACGTCACGGTGAACGTTACCTCGGCGCAGATTAATTCTATGGTGTCATTGACATTGATTCGTCGTAGCAATAAGGATAAATTGGCAATTAAAGAATTAGACCAACCAAGACCAAATTTAAACATCAAACAAGTATCTACAAAGGGCGGTAAGTAGTATAAACGAGGATTTTCAAGGATGTGGTATTCCGCTAATTTACCGCTGCATTTTGTTCCATTGCGAGAACGTGACGGACATCGCATGGACAACTACAGGTGTCACCGACATGTCACCGACATGCATCATCTCTCGGAGAAGGTGAAAAAACACAAAAACGCAAAGATGCATATGGATATTAAGGAGCAGTGTAATATAAGTGCGTAATTTAAGTAAGTGAGTAATTTAAGTAAGCAGTGTAATGTAAGTGAGGAATGTTATATAAATGAGCAGTGGAATATAAGTGTTCAGTGTAATATAAGAGAGTTGTGTAAACAGTGATTTATGTGACTTCAATTATTTCTTATTAAACTGAAATCGAAGTAAAAAGTTTTTTGGAAAAACCACATCCTGGCGTATATATCTAAACTTTTTGGTCATTTTTGAGCAAGATGTTAACGGTCTAATCGGATTCAATGATCTATGCTAAACTAAGCTAAAAGTGCTACCGCCAGATTCCGAATATTTTCAAAAGAATTTGAATGTTCATTTAAATCAGTTCACAAGAGTGTTTTTATGTGATATACATACGTTTCTGTCCTTGTCTGTGTACTCTATACCAAGAGTTTCCATTGCTCGCAAGATGGTGGCGAGACTCTGAAT